>NC_088356.1:6862500-7077500 GCF_036884655.1 Musa acuminata AAA Group
ACCTAAACATGTATATCTAAGAAAGTTTTCTTCTAGATGCAAGAAATGATAAAGATTCACGCCGCCAGAAAATATGTCAAGATGCTATTATAAATAATCTGCATGCATGATTTTGTGATGCTGTATCACCAATGACATACCTCAAGATAAATGGTACTGACAGATGATATGCAGATTCTCCAAAAATATCTGACTCCTCCGCAATCCTATGAAGTACCCTTCTAACAATTTCACCCAAATACATCCCTGAAATCATTTTCTCAAAACCCTGAAACGAGGCAAACCATGTCAAATGGTCTCTCAATTGTAGAAATTGGAAGTAAAATTTAATCAAAATGAATAAAATTTCAGGAAACCTACTTGCTCATTTCGGTTTGGACTTTCTTCATCCAGAGCAATATCATAAGAGGTCTTTGGAAGATGTGCTGACCAGAAGTTTCCCCACTCCATGTTGACAACCTAGTCAGCACATAAATGGGTATGTAAGCAAACTACAAAACTCATGCAAAAACTCTATAACTCAAAAATCATGCAACTTGAATTTAAACTAAAAGATACCATGCCTCCAGAGTTTGTAAGAAGGCCTTGCGACTTAATAAGTGCATCAGATCGCTCAACATAGCATGCATTGGTGCCTGTTCCAATTATCACTGCAGCAACAGTGTCTTTATCATAATAATGGCCAAGAGCTAATGTGCCTACAGTATCATTCACCTGCATAAATGGACATAATGTAAAGCCCACTAAGTTACTTAGGCGGCATACTTACTCCACTGTTCTTGAAGTGCTAGAAAAACATGAGCAATTTGAGAAGTCATTAACTGGAGAAAAAGGATAAGTGGAAGGGATTGGATTAATTTCCATGAAATTCTAGAAAAATCCATTTCTATAATTTTTTTGCAGATTAAAAACGCATTAAGCACACTTTCATTTTTAGAAAAATTGTGATTATCTGCTTATCACTGAACTGGAAATTATTAAATTTATCATAATGGTGCCATAAAGTTCCATATATTATCTCTTAGAGTTGATACATTTTAGAGAACAAATACAAGCCACTATAATTTCCATAAATGAATTACTTAATCTGAAAGAGAACTTAGACACAGCATTTAGTGAACATAATAAATCTGATAATCAGGAGCTAGTTATGACAAATAATTTTGTTTCAAAATATATTACTCATAAATTTTTTTTCCAAAGATATATCCAAAAGAGAGGCCAACTGGGGGCAGTTGGGAAGACATTCAATTAGAAATTAAAAGTAGAATGAGGTCATTGCCCCCCTCACCATGCTTCCACTCCATCCTTGTATGTGTACCTTAAATAAGTTCTAAATACATCTTACTATTTCTGTTCACTTTTGTTTGGTTTACATTGAAAACTTTACAAGGAGACAGCATTTAACAACTACTAATACACAAAAGTAACAATTTCAGGTACAACTTGATTATAATAATTACTAAACACGGCTTTGAGCGAATGCAGATTAAGGCTGTTGCACACAAGCAGAAAAAAAGATTACAGCAGTTCTGTATTCTTTTAATGTGATTCCATAAATCAGGAAAATTTGTTAGGAAAAAAGAGGATTATGAAACCGTACCAAAGCTCCCACCCGCATATTCAATCCATTTCTTGACATGGCTTCCTCTAAGCACCGCGAAACATCTTTTCCAACCTAAATTGCAAAGGTGAAGTTAGTTGGTTCTTATAAATACTTGTGTGAATTTTAATGATGAAAAGGCAAAGAAAGCATATGCTCACCCTCTTCAATCAACCAAAATAAGGTATATATGGAAAAGCACACTATAAAATGAGCTACTAGATTAGTTTATGCCAAGAGTATAAATCATACTCTAACATACCATTATTTAATGTAAAGAAGTTCATTTAATGTAACAAGTCAAACTTCATCATAGTTATTAGTTCACATGAAAAGAATTTCTAGATCCATCCTCATTCATAAATATTTGAAAATAAAAATAGAAGTTAGCAATGTCATGCACAACTGGCATAAAGTACAAGTTCCATGGGAAAAAAAATCTAAAATTACAAGTACTTAATGTTAATCAACTTAAATTCTCATTTACAAGTTGATTTATAATTTCACAAAGGCTACGTTGTTCTGAAGTAAATTTTAGAGCACCATAAACAACAAAATCTAGCACTCATGTCAAAAGCATCAAAATAAGCTAACTAATAAAATACAAGTTTTAAAAAGTTCTTAAGAATTAAAAGACTGCTGCTAGTTCTTTTTTAATCAGCAATAGGAACCAAAAAAAAATCATTGATCCAAGATATAGAAAAGAAACACAATGATGATATCTCAACACATGGCGCTCTCTACAATTTGATGAATAAAAATCAGAATCATGGTCCATTAACATGCACAAACTTGAACATTAATGCTTATGTAAATGCAAAACCAATTTAACAATCCGAAGTGTATGGTATTTATTTTCTGTTAGCAGTCACATAGATAGCCTTGAGACATGTTAAAATCACTTAAGTCTTGCACAACAAACATCTCGTCAAAAGGATTTTCAGTCTAAGTTCGCTATATAAGAGCTCATCATGGTGTTTGGGGAATCAATTGATTATACTCAAAATATAGAAGCTGTATAAAATATATGCATTAATATTCAATAACTTTAACAGCAAATAGAACATTGTAGATTGTGTTCATTAACAAATTGTTCAAGTATAGATGTTAGAAGATACCATGCAGGATCAGTTACAACTTACAACCACTACCAAAGTTGCCAGAAAATAGAGTATGTAGATCAAATAATTTCATTGCCCTTAAATTTAACCAGTACAGTTATCAGGAATTTGAACATATACCCATCGTGAAAAGTCAACTTACAACATCTTCAATTGCAAATCCTTTCGTCCATTTGATAAGAACACCTGAAGAAATAGACAATTGCCTGATAGGAAAAGAAAATGTAAAACCAAGTTCCTTCCTCTCATCTGGTGCTTGATCGATACCATTTTCCTCTCGTTCAACAAATTCTTTTAATGTCAAAGAAATAAAATCAAAAAGTTCCTGTATACAAAGATAACAGAATAAACTGTTATATAACCAACACATGGAGCTAAACAGTTGAAAAAAAGCCACAGTTACCTCACTTGTACTGGATGCCAATTCCTGGGGAATCTGATGTAGTTCAACTTTGTGGTTTATGATCTTAGACCCTCTACCACCAAGTTGAATTCTCAAGACTTGGCAAGTAGTAGCTCCTAAATCAAGAGCATAATATATTCCATCTTCATCCCTGCTTAACCAGAGATTTTCATTAGCAACAAACAATCATTTTTAAAGAGCAATAAAACAAGTCATTTATAAAAGAACAATAAAAGAAGTCTTCTTACGAAGCAAAAGATACATATTCCCTTATAAAAGAAAGAAAATGCAACAGCCCATGGAAAATTATAATGGTAAATCAATGCTTAGACAGTGCTAAAGCTGCTCGACTATCCTTGCAAAAGAGCTTAAATGGCAATAAACAGTTCTCCAATCTTTGTGTATCAAGATAAAGAATCAAGCATCCTCCTAGTCCTACTTTCAGTCATTCTAGCCTTCTAAGGTAGATAGTGTACCCAAAGAATACATGTATGTAAGTCATCCATGCAGCAACCTGATTATCCCCTTCAGCCACCAGATAAAATGAAATGCAAGCTTGAAGAGATTAGAACAGAATTTCAAATTTATCAACAAAACAAGATATCAAACTAAAAAAGAAAAGTAGAAACTGACAATAATACTGCAAAGATGATAGTGGTGCAAATCCATAATAATGAATGTACTGATAACCAAAAACAAGTTAAAACAACACTTGGGCTTTATAACTTAAAGAAAAGATCTCATCAGTGTGATGAGCGCTATCATCAGACGAGGGACTGAAAAATGAACATTGTCCCAATAAGCTATAGTTACCTATAAAGTAGAAGTTGAGACAAATAGCTTATAAATTGGTTTAGACAATGCTTATAGTACAGAGATACATATTAGCCCACCAACTAATATTGCATGGTATCAGTGAAAAATAATAAAAAGAACCAAGTGGTATCAAATTGTATGGTCCATTATTGGTGCTTTGTCAGACCAGCACCAGACAATATGCTGCTGTCCAGCTAGTGTAACCATGTCAAAGTCTATCGTAATAATTTCAAAGAGGCTTCATTGTGTTATGCATACAGAACCAATACAACCCATGTTCAAGCCAGTGTGAATTCAATTTATTGAAATGGTCTTCTTTGATTTTAAGTAATTTAATTCCATATTTAGAAATATTTAAGTGATATCAATATGATCTAAAATGACATTTTGGTTATATATGGGTTAGTTCCTAATTTCAGTGTTTATTTAGTTAGTTCCAGATTGCTAAAACACGAGTTCAGGATAGGTAGGAGATGCAATAAGTGCTTGCTCAAACTATGGCTGAAAATACCAATTAATACTGGTCCATTATCAGTTTCAACAATACTATTAAACTGATACAATATTAGTATATTAGGCAGTCTCCTGGACTACATCCGCTAAAATTTGTTCCACCATTCAGTATCATGAAAATAAAAATAAAAAGATATATACCGAATGATACTGAACCATATGATCCTCTACCAATTCTTGGTTGGTCTGATAAGATATATACTAGTCTGATTGGATTATGAAGCCACAGCTAAAAGCCTAATTGCTTGCTATAAATTGATTGGAATTAGGGACAAGCAAAAAGATAAAATCCATACAACCTGCTCTTGCCTATCATAATGGACATAATGTAACAGAAATATTTACTTTTAAATCCAATTGCAATTCATCAAAATCATTCTTTGGTTGATGCACCGATACAGTATGCCAGCTTAATGTGAAATTAATCAACAAATTGCTTATATTATTACTACAAATTATTTGGTGGCTGACAATCATTGTTCCAGTAAATTTTCATGAATACCTCTTAACAGGAGCTATTCAAACTTATGATTTTATATGCAATATTGTGCTACATAAGTTGGAAGCTACTAATAATGGTTCCATAATGTCATGAGATTTTTGCAATGCCTATCACACCTGTTATGAAGGGTCTTTAAACCTTATTGGTGCACCCCCAAAATCTTTTGGAAATAGTTTCTTTTTCTTTGTGAATGTTGAGCATTTAATGACGGACAAGAAGGAAAACTGAAGTTCGAAGAGGGAATATCGTGGTCAAATATTTAAATAAAGGCTTTTGTCAATCCAACTTGATTAATTGATTAATTCATTTTATATTGTATATATATCTGAAGGGGACAATGTAAGCATGTGGACAGGTGCACACATTAAGTAGATGGCCAGACACGAGCATGTGGATGCAACATGAAACTATTTAATCTTTTTATGAAGTAATAGAGGTATGCTAATGAATGTAAACAATGCTTTAAAGAGCATACTGATGATCCTACTCATCTAGGTACCCCATATATATATATGTGTGTGTGTATATATATATATATATATACATATATATATATATAATTAATTTTTTTCATCAACTATAACTAGCAAAGAATTAGACATACAAGACTGAGTTCAAGTTGGAAAAGGGTATATGTAAACATTGTCAAATCAATTATTTATCTAAGAATCATATAATTAATACAATAATTACAAGCCAACAAGAAAATTGACAAGGGAGTGTCTAATTTACTACAATATAATCATATGAACCTTGATTATGATATGGTATTTTTTTCAGCCAACAATGATGCCTCATAATCTTTAACTCAGCCCACTCAAATACGACAGTTAATTAGCATATTCCCTGCACAAAGTTAAAGCTGTTTCAAGGTGCTTTTCTTCAAGACAAGAAATGCATTAAAGGAGTTGGTTAGCAGTTGTGAACATGTCTTCATGACCAAGGAATGCATTAAAGGAGTTGGTTAGCAGCTGTAAACACTTAATTTCGAAATTCCCTATGCATGAAGGGTTGTTTCATGCACTACTATTTATTTTGGTATTTAGAACTTAGAAAGAACTTTAGAAACTGATAATAACTTGGCAAAAGCTCTCTTGGAGAACTCTCTTAAACTATGTATCTCTTGGATGCGTCCTTGAGTGGTGAGTCTTTTGATTTATGTTCTGTATCCTCATTTATAATCCTTGGGGTGGTGAATTTCTGTATCCCTTTATGATTTTAACTTGGTGGTGAACTATTTTTCAAACTTCTTTAAGTTTTATCGTGAGTTCGTGTCTTTTCTATTCAAAACACTCATTCTAGCAAATACAACTGTACTACGACTTTTCTTCAAGAGTTCGTTCTTTGTCTACTGTGACATTTTCTATCTGAGAAACTGTTGCATCGGTTTCCTTTCGAAATCCATTCTGCATTTTACCCTCCCCAGTATCAGTTTGGTACAAGGTCTGCAATTTCGTACCGTACCAGAGTTTCAACATTCGCTCGGTACGGTACGAAATTGTATACCGAGCGGTATGCCATTCAATATACCGCTTGGTATATATATATATTATATTATATATATATATATATATATATATATATATATATATATATATAACTCGGCGACATCGCCTTTTCCTTCCCTATGCGGGGCGACGTCGCGTCGCCTCGGCAACGTCACTGAACGTCGCCCTTTTCTCATATATATATATATATATATATATAATAACTTGGCAGAAGCTCTCTTGGAGAACTCCCTTAAACTCTATATCTCTAGGATGCGTCTTTGAGTGGTGAGTCTTTTGATTTCTATTCTGTATCCTCGTTTATAATCATTGGGGTAGTAAATTTCTGTATCCTTCTGTGATTTTAACTTGGTGGTGAACTATTTTTCAATCTTCTTTAAGTTTTATCGTGAGTTCGTGCCTTTTCTATTTAAAACACTCATTTCAGCAAATACAACTGTACTGCGACTTTTCTTCAAGAGTTCGTTCTTTGTCTACTGTGACATTTTCTATCTGAGAAACTATTGCGTCGGTTTCCTTTCGAAATCCATTCTGCATTTTACCCTCCCCAGTATCAGAAATAAATGACAACAAATGGTCAAAGGTCCAAGAAATCGATATATTATATCCAGGCTTCTGTGTAACAACGACAAATATCAACATAACAACAAAATTAAAAAAAAAACTCAAATGCATGTTTCCCCAATATAGATAATATATATGACAAGAGTTATGCGCCTCTTGTGTCGACTTTGGTATGTTCATTACTAGTCTAGGTGCAGAAAGTGAAGATCACTTCACTCACTTCGAGCATGGGCCAATTCAGGTCTGATTGAAATATTTGACCACTTAAACTAATAAACTTTATTCTAAGTTCCTACATCAATTACTATTTCAAACTCCATAGAACCCTAATTCACACAGAGAGGGAACAATCAACATCGACGAACAATTATCGTAGTAGATTAATTTTTATGGACAATCATTGACAATTAGCAAACAAGATATTTGTTGGTTCTCCACTACTCTTCCCTTTTAACCATCTATCTTTTCCTCATTCTCCAACACTCTCAACTAATGACTTGGTTGGTGTTACTATCCTTTGTCTAGATGAATGATGCAACAATTTATTGTTCATCTGGCCAATTGCGACAAGTATGGTTGATGTTGTTGCTTGTCTGACAAACATTGGCAGTATCTCTCTTGTAAATGATGTTATTGCTACAACCTCTAGTCTATGTTTTTATCGTAGTAATAAATATTTTCCTCAGAGTTTCGGAAAAAATATGACTTGCTTCATTAAAATGCACACTTCTTTGTCTCTTGAATTTGGTGTTCATGAGACTTAGAGCCCCTTTAAGTACTGTGCTTTTCTCTGTCAAATGATGCACACAAACCATTAAACACCAAATATCTACTTCTATCTATAAGTCAAAACTTTCACTTGTTTTGGACTCTTATTACTTAAAAATCGGGATTCTATTTCTCAAACATAATCCCTTTCCTGAACTGTCATCACGGAGCCAATCTCATATAAGGATCAGGATTCAAAATATAGAAAGGACTAACTGCTGTTAGTTCCAAACACTGCAATAGCCTCATATATCCTTAAGGAAGTTTGAATGCAAAACAGGAATTCCTTAATAGATCAAATTTCATATGTCCAATGTACTTAACCATCTAACAGTACATTTAATCTAGGATTCACATTCAGAAAGCACAGGTCCGCCAGCTGCCATATGATTTCCATCATCACTACCAGATGACTCAACCAGAATGCTTCCATAAGAGGGAAGCAAGAAAGAGAGAGAGAGAGAGAGAGAGAGAGAGAGAGAGAGAGATGGATAAAAACTATGAATTGTCATTGACCAAAAAAATATGTATATGTATTAACAGAGACATTTTCATGTCTCCAATGTCCTATCCACAAATCTATCCAACCTTTCTTCTTAGCATCTCATCACCAGCAACGCTCATGAACTAATACAAAAAAGTTGGCCACACGCTTGGTTCTTTTATAAAGGACAGCCTGCAGCTATAAAGGTCCATAAAAAAGGGCCAAGAGACACCCTTCCACCACAGCCACCACCATACTCCTCCTTATTAAGAGCAGACTAACCTGGAAGGTTTTCCCCAACAAAGGTGAAATTTCAACAGCTGGATCATATGCCAGCTGACTCAATTCTTCCAGAGTAACAGAACTGAAATAAGACCATCAGCAAACTATCCAGAGTTACTCCTAACTGCCCAACAATAGAACTTTTGAATCAACCGAAATAACAAATTTGTCCTGTCTTTTGGGACTTCTACTCATTCAACTTGTATGTGTTACTAATTGGTCATGACTCGGCTCAAGATCTATACCCACCACAGTCTTCTCTATATGATTGTACATATCAGATAGTCCTTCATTCATGCAACATAATTCCGCATATGCAAAGGTCTCCTTTGAAGACAAGACTGACATGCAAGGTAGTTACCTGATCACTATTTCTTTTGGGTCGAAATTTCAGAACATGTAATGAAAACTAGAGAAATTGAGTTCATGGCTCATGCTGCATTGTCTCCAGTGAAACATTGTATCTCCATATTGTCTCCTTGGGAAATCAGATACACAGACACATCCATCTCATATTCTTGTGTCCACGTACCTACAACTGTGTTGCAAACAAATAGTGGGAATTGGGTGACCTTAATATTTTAAAGTGATTAAAATTAGTATTTAAAAAAATCAAGATAGAACAAGTTAATTGATCACAATATAAAAGAATATGGAAAGAATATCAGCACAAATTCCTCTCGTTCTCTTGGGATCAGGACCATGTCATACTGAAAGCTCTGGTATCTTGGAGCATGTAAACGGAACACTATTCCTTCTTTTCCCTACCTTTCACGAGACTAATATACAAAAACCAACGCATTTATGCAAAGATGTAAGACAATAATATCAGACCCCTACCATTACGCAATTCATTAAAGAGTGAATAAAACACAAGAAGGAAACATATAGATATTAAAGAGTGAATACATTAGAAATCTATCTAGCAAACTGAAGAAGAAAATAAAACACAAGAATCACAACAAAAAGCAACATTCCACAAGAAGTAACAACAAAAATAATAATACAACAACCTTAGCACGTGCAAAATTCCAACTTGGTTCACCCCCATAACACCAAAGCAAACTAAAACGCAAGCACATTCATTGAAGCAAACATTAAAAGCTCGCATCTACATCACGGAGAGAAAACAATCGCATCGACCGAGGAATCCCAATAGAAACAAGAACATCCCAAACTCTCCAAGATCTTTACCGGCACGAGAAGAACAGGAAACCGAAGCATCTCCTTCCGTGAACAAAACAAAAAGACGGAGAAAAGAAAATAAGACAACAACGAGGGAAGCGGGATGCGATTACCCATCGGGGAGCGTCTCGACGAAGGTGAGCAGCATCTTGAGCTTACTCCCTCCATCGGAGGCGAGCCCAGCGTACATCTCGACGGCCATGGCGTCCACCACTTGGCGCAGCCTCCCGACCGGGGTGGCGCAACCCTCTTCGAACCCCTCCACCACCGCCACCGCCCGCCCCCACCGCAACCAGCTCCGCGCCCTCCGTCTCACCAGCGCCGCCGCGATCGCGCACGTCACCACCGCGCACCCCACCGCCACCCCCAACCCCACCCTCCCCATCCCGCGTCCTCCCGCTCCCCCTCCGTGCTCCTCACTCCATCCACCGGCACGGACACCACGGAGGCCGCCGGCGGAGGAGATGAAGCGTTTGCTAGCGCGCCGATGAGCGAAAGAGGAATGGAACAGAGAAAGCGACCGCTAAAGAGAACGCGAGCGACAAAGAGAGAGAGAGAGAGCGACCGAGCGAGCGCAGAGGGGAGGGTATGGAGTGGTTTATTTACAGGTGAGTTTTGCGCTTTAATTAATTGGTTAATTAATTAGTTAATCCCTTTTTAAGGGCACGGCAACATTGAAAATTTCAAATGTAGCGTTGCAATGCGCAGCGGAGTGCGTGCTCCGTGCGCCTTCCTTTCCCCTCAGCATTCAAAATGACTAATACGCCCCTGTTCCCGTCACGAAATATCGGATGTGCACAGCTGGGCTGGCGTTTGACTCGTGTCGGTTGTGGACCTCTGACGACGGGGCCCCCCCACCCCTCTCCCTTTCCACCGTCCCTTATATCGGCTCCCGTTTAGGACAGGGACGTCGCGATTATTTGCGATGATGCCACCGAATCAAATTGGGACCTCCATATCACCTTGGGGAACGAATGATGGGACCCGGTGATAGATACAGTAATTAAGGAACTGCTTCGCTCGGTAAATCTCATTCCTACGTGCTCTGATGACATTTGTTCATTGTTTCTTTTCTCCCAACTCGTAATTAAAAACATAGTGCTGCTTGTCACATCATATCAAATCATATCATTCCCAACAAATCGCTGTATACGTACTTCTTGGTGATTCCCATGCCCAGCCTTTTAACTTCAATTACTTGCTTTTATCATCCTGACTCATCATATATATCCAGCCCCATCAGCGAAGGGTAGAAAGGGAAAGGAAGCGGACAGCGCGGCTACAGTTCTCGACATATAACAACAAACGCGGAGGAACGGCGACGGGAGTTGCCCTCTGATATGGGCAGCTACACCATTCGTTACCCGACCCCCGCCCACCCCCGTCTTCCACCCACGATGACGCACCGGACGATGAAGCGGGACCCGGGAGAGGGGCCTGTGGGCGAGCGGGTGCCGACGCAGGCGGACGTCCGGGGATTTCTCCCGTGGATTCATGCGATGACGCCGTACGAGACAGCTGTCCTCCGCTAATTCCAGCTAATCCCCGCTCAGAGCCGTACCGAACCACAGCTTCCTCCCCCGACGCACACCATTACCGTCTCTCCCCCAACCTAATAATATTATTTATTGTTATCATATGTAGGGTGTGTATATAATATAAGATAAATCACGTCCCTCGAAAGAGTTCAAGAAAAAGAATAAATAATGAGCTGGAAAATATAAAGAGAGGGACTGCCTCGGATTAGGCGACCCCAGGCCTCGCGATGCAGCCACAGTCCGGGGCTCGAGTTCGACTCGGTCCGCGAGCCTCGGGCGCGCCGAAGCCCGCGCGGCGTTCCGCCATGATCCACCGTCCGTTTCCCGTTTTCGATCGATCTGCGTCCGCGTGGAACGCCAGGAGGAACAACGGACGACCCACGCCACGACTTAACTCACGGCTCTGTGAATCAAACATCCCAAGCATAATGTATACATAGAACAACTACTTACCTTTTATTCTTAGATAGCGTCGTTGTTTATAGAAGAATCAAATCTTATTTTTAATCGTAAATTTATCGGAACTTCAAAAATATCTATCAACCTATCGTAAGAGAGGATTTGAACAGAGCTCTCCTGTTATAGTGACTTAAAATGCTTCTAAAATTTTAGTGGGAATCAATTTTAAGCTCATCATTAACCATTAATTATGTGTTTTATATTAAAATAAATAATAATAATAATAATGACAATGACACAGTGCCTTTTCAACTAGTGTAATTGTTAGATAGATAGTGAATCAGAATGTGGCGTATATTATGCTTGTTTAACATGCTTTAATTAAAATATTTGGAGTTGGAGGAGTCTGATTTCCATCTAACGTGGAGCTTCCAACTCCTCCTACCAAAATGACGAATATTTAACTCATACAAATCATAAAGTGAGCTAAAGGCCCACTATGGTTGTCAATTATACGTCAACCTAACGTTAAAGTGTGGGAACATGCAACTATAGTGAAGCAAGAATGTCAAACCACTTAAAAGTGATCCATGTTGTGTTTGTCCACATTGGGCTGCTCTCGGCTTCCTCTTGGTTAATCTTCTCTATGGCATGGATACGACGAAAGGCACGGCTCAAGTAGCACCGCCCTTTCCTCCTCGTCTTGACGTAGCGTTGGGGCCACTAATACCCATTCATGGACACCATGTGAGACTTCTCATCTTGATGTCATGTTCCACCATCGCCACTTATTACTGTGTCTCGTTTGGCCATCAAATCATCAACTTGACATGTACATGGCATAACCAAGCGCACATCATACATGACGATGTAAGATTAGCTATTGCTGAGTAGAAATCACGTAAATATTAGGATGTTAAATCAAAATTTACGATTAAATAGGAATTTAATACGGGACTCTTAGTCAAGATAGAAGTCTTTTTGTGCCGATCGAGAACTGAGACTTTGATTTCACTCTCTTTAAATAGAGGCATGCACTATAATACATTGAATGTAAAAGGAGATGATAGAATTGTATCGGGCTAGTTATATATTATCCTATAGTTAGGTAATTTTTATACTTTTAAAAGTTAGATTGATACCCTTATAATTATGAAAGTGAAACGTAGATCTATTTATCCTAACATTATCGATTTTATCAATAAAAATATAAAAATAAAAGATAAAATATATAATTTTAATATTTGGTGGCGTGTCAATAGTAACTAATGCAGAGCAATAATGGAGCGCTCTATGACTATGTCATTGAGCGACGTTTGCGACACGGAGTCATTGGTGCCGGTCTTGGAATTATCAAAACCCAACAATTAGCTACCTCGCCCGCTCTTCAAAAGCCCCAATAGCGCCTCCGCTTTGCTCTTCCCTCTCGTGCTCACCTTGTTGTCATTACTAGCCAGAGCCATCATGATCGCCTCCACCCCATCCACCTCCTTGATGTCTCTCATTGCCTTATCTTCGTCACTCTTTACTAAGTTCAATAGCATAGCCGCAGCGTTTTATTTCGCCTTTCTACTCCCTCCAACCACCAGATCCACTAAACGTGGAAATTGTCCACCCTCCGGAATGCCTTCAAGTTCTTGTCGCACCTTGCCACCTGGATGACCACTATTGTCACGTCCTCCACTACCCCCCTCTGCTCATCCTTCACCACCAGTGCAAAGAGGGGTGATATCGTACCCAGCTCGACGAGGGCTATGTAGTTGAGCGGATAGAGGGTTAGGTCAAAGAGGGCCTTGAGTGCATCTTTAATGGACCTATCGGCGCACCGAGGGCGATGATGAGGGGCTTCTTTGATCCGATGATGGAGTAGTACACTTTGATGGAGAGGAGATTGTAAAGGTTAATGACGCCATGCTAGAGAGAGATGGGAGAGAGGAGGCAGAGGATGATGGCAAGGGCATCGAGGATGCTTGGAGTGCACATGAGCGCCTCACGGGTGGAGATGAAGAGATTGAGGAGGTAACAACGACGTTCTCCTAGGCCTCAGTTGCGGATGAGTGGTGGTGGTGGTGGTTGAGGAGGCGAGTGGCAAGGAGGGGGGTACGCATCTCCAGGTCTTGCTTCAAGAGGTGACGAATCTCTATGATGACTTCGGTAGCAGACTTTGATTCCGCGATGACGGAGCACCGATGCAGATATAGAGCGGTACAAGGGCCACTCGGCAACTACGTCGACGTCGACACCATTAGCGCCACTATCTGTCACTACAAACTATACTATTAAGGTTATCTTTTTACTATTTATTTTTATATTTTTGGTTAGTAAAACTAATATTGTTAGGATGAATCGACCTATATGTTTCACTTTCGTAATTATAAAAATATCAATATAATTTTTTTTAAGTAGAAAAATTAAAATATAAAAATAAAAAACTACATAGAGTAATATTATGTAATTAGTTTGAATTATATGTGATCGATTCTTTGTTAAGTCTACCAACATTATCTTTTCATGAACTCCACTAAAACACATACATGTAGATGTAGAAGTAAACTAGATTCCGAGTGCGCACTAAAAGGACGGATCATATGGCCAAATTCCATTAGAACACGGAACAACATGAATGCAATTATTTATGAATATTATATGATAAATCTAAAGGTGAACTGCGTATTAATGACAAACAAATTGGGTCATTAATGATTCTAGCCGTAGCTTTCATGATAGTCACCTAGAAAAAGTGATCCAACACAATGTTGGATGCAATTCGTCGTGCAATAAATTAAGCTAAACGCAAGCAGAAGGCCACTAGAGAAGATTTGATGTAATCAATGAAATCCAACATGGATTACTTTTCTTTCTCTAAATCTTCCAATGGATTGCCCTCATTGGTGAGGTTCTCTATACAAGTACGCATGACCCACCCAACAAGAACAAAGCAACACTAAGGTTACGCTCGATCAGTGAGGTCACCCTCAAGAAATCTTCTCCTTGGGAAAACCCTATAAGGATACAACCTAACTCGTAGGTATCATTGTCCACTTGCTTCTACGAGCTCATGTGTCTCTGCCATTCGATCACATGAATTGTAGCATTCTAGATGTGTTCTTTGTCAATGGATTGGAGATCTGTACATGGGATATTGTCCCTATTTTCCTATGCTCAAGTGGAGGTCAATTCTATGTGGTTCGAATCTCTATTCTACTATCTTCCCACGTTAAGAAAAGGCTTAGCTTTGTATATAGAAGAAGTAGCACCTTTGACATATTCTTTCTCCATCATCTTCTCTTTAGTGTTATAAATTGTTCAAATTAAAAAGAAAAAAAAATCTTTTCAAAAGATTTATTTGAAAAGGTGGTTTCTTTTGTAGTTATTTTGATAGTTATTTTTGTGTCTTTTAAAAAAAATAATCTATAAATAGGTATTTGAGGGTAAATAATATAGACATCTCTTTCATACTTTTCTTCTTTACTCTTCAAGTGATTGAATTAGACATTCTCTAATTTTTCTTTGAAGATTCTTTATTATTTGCTTAATATAGATCTTCTAAAGGCTTGTCATATCTACTAAAATTATTTGCATCAAACTCATAGCAATTTTATTGAGAAGAGGATATAAATATCATTTTTAGGAAATATTTATATACGTTTCAAGCTTAAATATATTTCTTAAAGTATTCTTGTTCTTGTGTTTATTATTTATTTTCATAGTATTTTCATCATCTTTTTTGTTATATTTTTCCAACATTTTGATGATCCATTTACATGTCATTGTTTTCTTGTAGGATTTTTCGAACACAAATCAACCGTAGGAGTCAAAACACGTGATCAAACATGGCTGGAATCGAGGTGGGTCATCCATCTATGGGATCTTGTGCTGAGCTCACCAACAAATAATATTTGAAGACCCAATCAACGGAAACCACGTTTACGCCGGTGGGTCAAGCCGACGGTCAGAGATGAAGTCTAGAAAAGTCTTAAAAAATAATACTTTGTTCTTGATCCCAGAATCTATGACAGAATCTTGTTAGTGTCACTACATTGTATGTATTACCTCATTGTTTGTTTATTTAATCATCCAATTCAGCTTATGCTAAGTTTATTGTTCATCATGACAAGGAGAACATCTGCCTCGTTGGGAGATTAAAACCCGATTAGATTTAGATTATGCAATTTGCACAAGCATCTTGTGGTAGAATCAACATGGCCAGCATAGTCTATCTCAATAAAATAAAAAGGAAAAGGGAGGTGGCCAAGAGCTTGTTTAGGTAGTTTTGGTAAGTGGCATGATTGATGTATGCCATAAGCACTTATTCAACTATCCAAGAAGTCAATTTTCTATTATCAAAGAATAAATCAGTAGATTACACTGAAGAAGCTGAATTCAGCTTTACTTGGATTTGGCAACCTATTATGTGTCTCAAAAAATCTTTGATTAGGTAATTATGATTCTCCAAGGCCTATGTTGTTAGGAAATAATCCAATATGTACTAAAATAGGTTTGATGTGTGAATAAATATTAAGTGTATGGATAATTTTTTAATTAAATATTAGAAAAAAATAAATATATACATAATTCAAACTCATAATCCATTCTAACATCATCTTTAAAAAAATGATTGGACCTCACAATTTTGAAAGGCTTAAAGTTGTTAGGAAAAAGAATCCAATATATACTTAAATATTATGGAAGATTTAGATTTGATTCATTTGCACTAATAATCCAGATAAGGAAACTTTGTAAGATATATCAAGCATCATAGTCCCTATTTCTCCCATTTACTTTGGAGAATTAGGTGTTGGAGCGACAAATGTTGAGAGGAAAAGGAAAACATGTATCTACATTGTAGAAGAAATGTTTCTAATCATGCTAATGTTAAGAGGCATTTTCATTTTTTTAAAGATGCAATTATTCTCCTAATTGTTTATGTTTAATGTATAGTGAAATCTCTCCATGGGAGGCGATTCTCCTCGGCACACAATGATAGGATTAGGGGAAGAGACCAGATTTGCTCACAATGTTAAATGAAATAGAAAGTTATTGTAAAAGAAGTTTCTCTTAACTTATCAAAAAAGCATTAGGTTGACAACGTTTGCTTTACGTTTGGAATGTCGTCTAATGTCCAAGGGAGGTCGTAATGGAACTTTGGGAATCTTCAGATATCATTCTCATCTTTGTTGTTAGGAAAATATATTATTCACATCTTGATCAGCTTGACGTGATCCAGACCCATATACATAAGAATGTCCGAGGTATATTTGATGTAGAAATATTATGCTCTCGATTTGGTTCTGAGGTGGAAGTATTATGCTCATAAGGTGTCACCTACACGAAGACCAAGGTCAAGTGGGATTTTTAGATCCGATCCCTACGACACTCAAATTAATAAGGTTTTCATATGTGGATTAAAATAATTCTCCTCAAGGAATTGTCCTTCTTCTTGTTTAAGATACCTTTTTATACTTTTGAAAGAGGAAAAAAAAGTTTATGATTATTTTCTTTTATTATAAAAAAGGAGAAGAAGATTTAGGATTATCCTCATTGTAAACTTCATGAATGAGAATAAAGTTTATAATTTTCTATTATGATTCTCCATACATGTAGAATGATGACGTGGATATTACGTGTTGAAAAATTTCTTATTCTTTATGATACACAAATATACTTTGAAACCAAAAGATAACGATGCAAGTGGTTGATAAATTTTCTTTATATATATATATATATATATATATATATATATATAGTGTTTACTGACTCCAAACACAACTTATTATGACACATGAACATTATATCAAACCTTCAACTTGATTGCTATTGCATGTTATTGGATACAAGCTTCTATCTCATGTTTCACTATCTTTGACACTTAACGCGTTAGCATAATCCTATTAGCTAAATGAAAGCCACATATCACATTAGCATAATGTATTGACCACATATCTATCAAGTCAGTATCATGTCTTCGGAGTTACATTAGCCAATAAACAAACTATAACATGTCTTCAAATGCAAATTAGAAAAAGAAGAGGTGGTCATTATCCTATATAACAAGATGTAGTGTGACCTAACCCACTTCACATGCTTTTCTAGCACAATAGAGATACAAACACAGAGAGACTTCAGCAAGATCTCGAGAGAATCTAGTTTTTGTTTCCTTTTCCAAGAAGTAGAAGGAACCATCAACTGGAACGAAGCAAAACTGAGTTCTATTGTAATTTTTCCACTTTCCAACAGAAAGCAACTGAGAGTATTCACATGCAATTAGATACAGCCAGGTTTCGGTTTCATCAGGATGGACACGACCATAAATAATATGATGTCACTGTATTTGTTTGTAGAACAAGACGTAAGCCCGGTCATGCAAGACTTTGTTTGGAGTGACGGCCGTGACAGATGCATCATCGTAGTGAAGCCAGCGACCACTGGAACACTTTGCGTTGGCAGTGTAATGACCCTCTGAGGGTCCTTGGCCATGGTGCGTGATGGTGGCTACAAGCTCATATCTCCGGCTCTGCAAACAGAATCTCTGGAGAATGAGGACAATTCAAGGTTTCCATGACATTCTCACGGGCACATCAGCTCCCCCAATGAGAAAGGAAACCAGAGGTAAATGTATCATGAATCAATTAGAAATTTTAGAAAGTAAGATCTGAAAGTCTCTTTTTTAAGGAGCTAAGAAGGTTAAAAAGACATTCGCTTTTGTTTCTCAGGAATATCAAGAGTTCATGCAGAGGAAACTGACCTCTGAAGATGGTGAGACTATGAGTTCATGGACGAGAACCAGCTCAAGTGGGAAATGGACAGGTTTATGCAGTTTTGTGCTTCCTTCACTTCCATAGCTAAACCGCATCAGGTGCAGTATCATTACCTTGGACAGTTTTTGTAACTTCACCGATTTGCTGGCACTGACTAACCCAGCCTGCAAAAGAGAAGATACGATGATCTGTCAAAACCAGGGAGCACAATGAGACTTCAAGGCAAAGAAAGATAAAGCCCACTTAGTTATCGCTATCAATGAGTTAACAAGATTACAAAGGCAAGTAACAATTCTTGTTTTTGACTACATGCAATTAACATGTTGGCCATCTTTTACAAGATGAGATCCGTTAAAGGTAGTTCACACATTTAGCTAAAGCTTGATATTGGCATTAGCTTTACATGTTAAGTTTGTATACAGTATACTTATAAAGCTTAATAACTGCTTGGACTGCTATATGAGGATTATTTAAGAAGTGATCATGAAGCATCAAATGATCAATAAAATTGTCCAAATCTGCATGTCAGCTTGCTGTTACCTGCCAAACAAAACAAGGTACAACTTTGTGGACTTACAACTATGCACGGACTAAGGAATCATGAAAGTTCATTAAAAGTGTAAGGAGAAGGTTACAAACTCAGAATACACCTCGTATATAATATTCTATGAACTTTGGAAACTTAAGAACACCCACCCGGCCACCCCTCTAGGACTTTTTTCTTTCAAACAATTTTAGATAATTTTGCGATACAATAGGAATACTTGGAGTTGAGTTTAAGTAGTTAAACTAATTTTATCAGAATGGTACCAGAATTGTACTAATTCATGATGAAGACACTTGCAGTGTGTAAAGTTGTATTCATTCTACATTTAATGCTATCCATCGATTAACTAGATCTATTTTGTTCCCAAAATAAGAAAAATTAAGCTATAAACTTTAGATAAAAGTTGTCCAATGCTTTCATGGATATGATAAGAGACTTTAAACCCAAAAGTGACATCACTTGAACCCAATTAAATGTAAATAGGAAGATAGCATATATGGCACTGCATGGTTGAGAAATTGCATATAGAGATATCACACTGTAATATATATATATCCTTCTAAATTACTGGAATTTAGTATCAATGTAAAGCAAAAGATTCTCTTTACTTAAGAGGGGTAAGATTGCATACATTGACAGGAGCCTCTTACACTAGGCAACCTTTTATATATATACATATATCCCTCTAAGTTTTAGACTATATGTACCCCTCTAGTCATCACGTATTCTATCCATGTTATCCATGGTTAATGACGATTATAAATAAGTAAACGAGAATGCCTTCATTGCCATTCTCCTCATAAAACTGACCTTAACTTTCATTCCCAATTAGGATATCAAACTTGAAAGACTAGGTTAACTTTTTTTAAAAGGTTTTTTTACAGAAATTAAGATAGAAAAGTGTTAAATACTAAAATGCAGAGTTCAAAGCTCCAATTTACCTTTAATGCAGTAACTTCTGAGAAATTGTTGTTTTATAACTAGAAAATTTTGTGCATCTCATTGACCTCACATGATGACTAATATCAATTTTAGCCAAACAAAAACCCTTAAGGATTCTGAAAATCAGTTCCATTTTCTCTGAGTTATGATTAGCAATCTTATTAAAATATTTAGAAAGCATAAAAAATGTATAAAAACCACATTGCTTATTAAGCAGACATGAATTCCTATGACCTCCTGGGGTTAACTTAATATTATCAAACGTGATGTCCTTCAGCATTACCCAAGCCTAGGATGATTGTAGAACTAAATGCAAGTATTAAATATATGGTTCTCTTGATTAGTGCTTTAAGAAGTTGGCACAAAGCCATACTATAATCAAAAAGTCGATACCTTGCCAGCTGATGTCCTGTATCCTTCAAGAGTTTCAGGAGCAGCAAACAAATGCAGTGCATCTTCAATAGTATTAACAGACTCGGGAAAAATGTCAAGGTGAAGCAAGAGGAAAGGCTGAACTGTTGCTGAAGCCTTGTTTCCTGAACCACAAGTTGTAAATCAACCAAATAGATGGCAACAATAACGGCCTTCAATTCATAGAAATACTACAAAGAACTCTAATCTGATGTTTAAACAATTAAGGAAATTGGTGGTCAAGTATCAATGAGCTGTGAAAAGAAATCAACACATTCTATAGTCAAAGAAGCCAAAATATCAGACATCTGCAGTCTAACAAAGGAGTGTCGTTAAATGATTGCACTTCAATGAATATAGTAATTTCTCATTTCTTTTGCCTAACTTAACTTTTACCAATCCATCTTCTAATGCCTTCAAATAATTTACTTCTAGTCCAACATTTGAAGACAAGACTCAAGTTGGTACCAGCAAGGTCCTAATCCAGTACAAACTACAGAAGCCATCATTACAAAAGAAAGGCTCCCCTGCATGCATCAGTTGATAACTTAAAAAACTTAAAACATACAATATGTCAACATGATATTGGCAATTTTAATGATAACAAAAAGCAATAACAGGGTTACACTGTTAAAAACAAAAAGAAACATGTAACTGATTTTTTATTAGTTTACCAAGGTGTTTAGTGATTCTATGAGGATCATAGCATATAAAGGTATGTGATAATTGCCTGGAAAGGAGATCACTTAATAACTAATATTACCAAATGACTTGGAGTTCCTTCTTGTTTGAGAAGATTCTGATGAAATATACATAGCACACCTCTATATCATCAAGAAGACAATCATAGAAAAGTAGACAAAGAGGAAACACCTACAATGCTTATGATAGCAAGGTGCTGTAAAGAATCTACACAAAATACTACCAGTACAACTTTTAAAAGATACAGCTACTTAACAAGTGATGAGAATAAATGCAGAACTTCAGAAAATCTTGGAGCAACATGTATAACAGTGTCCAATAAATATTAAAGATGTAACTCACCTCTTGCTTTTACAACACTCCTCAGTTGGCCCCCAAAAATTGCACTAAGCCGAGATGGAAAAAAGCTCTGTGTTCTCGTGAAAGCAGACCTGTTCTTTGGTCCAACTGTTTCCCAGCCATCATCTTCAGAAGAAGAAATGAGAGGGACTTCACCTCCATCTGTACTTGCAAAAATACCATCAAGCTTCAACAATTCATCATGCATTTGATCCATGATAAAACTTAAGAACTCTTGGGCATCTTCTTGTCTGCAGAAGATATGATTTTGAATGGTACTTATTAGTAGAGAATTATTATTTATTTATTTTTACAATTAGTAGAGAATTATTAGTAGAGAAGCTAGTAAAGCACATCATTGAGGTCACTGTTCCATAAATTTAAATTATCCATATTTCAAAATATTGGTCGGGCCTGAAGATTAGGCACCAAAAGTAAATATTAAAAGTATCTGCCAGAACTGTCCTTTTTCTCCACACCACACATTCACAGCTTGTTATCACACATTAAGTAGACAATTTAAGCTACATAGAGAGTAAGATGGATTAAATCGTAAACCCTGTGCACAATATGACCGATTTAGTTTTCCCATTAACAGTGTTCCCAGAATAGTGTAGATAAATCTCAAAGAATTATGTTGCATCCAGATTGGTCATTTTCATGCTATATTAACATTTTTATATGTTAAATATAAATTTTATAAGCACTGCTACAAATTTCAGGAAGTCTGCAACTATCGCACCATCAAAAGATATTTATAATATAATCGGGGTTATAACTTGAAGTCCTCTCTAAGATGACTTCCAGTATTCCCTCACTCTCAATAAATGCTACCAGTACGATCTCCTTCAATTTTAATCTGCTCTACCACCAAGGATAAGCACTTCCTAGTTCAAGGACTCGAAGATGAAACAGTTAAACATCACATTGCTTATGCTAAAATAATCAACTGTAGAAATCAACAGACAAGTAGGACTAGTTTCTTAAACAAGGATTGCCAACAGGTTTCCTTGTCTTGATTCATTTTCTCACTTATTCAAGGCAAAATATGACTCAGACTTCTGACAACAACCTATTTCTACTGGAGCACCATGTGGTTGACAGCGACAGAGATGCTGGTTTCTCCAAGTGACAGATATGGGCATCAGATAAGGTAAATTTGGTAAATCCAGATACTGCAAAAGGTATACACACTCTAAAGCATCTACTTATGATCATCAAATAACCACTAAGACAGTACATAAATGGGAACTTTTGAGCTTTGATAATCATCAAGAACATGCTGAAAGGTGATGGATAGAAAATGAGCAATTAAATAAAAGCAGATAAAGAGATACTATCGTGTCTATAATGCTTCCTTATTTTTTATAAGAGTATGTACTATGTAGCATGGCAATAGATGTGCAATGTACATATATTTTCTGTTCTCCTATATTCATTTGGCAATGTAAGGCTTGTCTGATGCAAGTATAGTGGAAAATCTTTTGATCCCTATCATCAAGTATCAATCATGCAAATATGCATATTAGCACTAACAAGTTGATACACCTCCAAGATGTCATAAGAGTTCAGATTATTAGAATTGATAAAAACCATAAAACACAAATCTATGAGATGTGAAGAAAAGGGCATCAATTCATGTATATGATTATCTGTGATCAACAAATCAACATTGATGAGGCCCAAAACCCATATCATAGATTTCCTAGGATCTGCCAATCATAAACCTTCCGTAGATAAACACCCACAAATTTAAAGCAATAGGGTATATCATAAAAAAATATAATACTGATATACTTGCATTCTAGAATTTTGTAGATTGCAAAGTGTTTGTCACTGTTCTTATATTTCTTTATCTATATTCTTTATCAATTTGATATTACAACCTTTTTCAAATAATCTCTGATCCAGCCAATCCTGCTTATCTAATGCCAAATTCATGACCATTTCCATACTTATCTTGCAAACATTGCCATGAATTACTATTCTCTAAGCAAAAACAAGCTCCACAAATAATCGAGATACACAAGAAACATTCCCTTGCTCAAGACTATTTTCCAACTCAGGTAGATTATAGCATCTTGGTGCCTAATTAACTAGAATGTGGAATGCTAGCCCATGGTATAGGTGCAGCGACAGGGTACTCCACTTTGTTTGATTCAAGATACATATGGATCAAGACAAGTTGGTCCTTCATTTTCAAACATGATAAGCATTAAACCACTTATTTAAACTGCTTACTACATAAAGATATTGAGATCAAACCAAGTCATACTGGCACATATAATTCTGTTAAAAACAGCAGTGGTAGAAGACCTGAAAGTATTAGTTCAATACTAGTTGTTGCTCATTACTTTGTTGTTTCAAGCCTCTTGAATGAATTTTGGAATAGGAATGTCCTATATGGATTATACTTGTTATTAGCTGATTTCTATCAAACTGGATGTTACTCAAAATTTCTAATTTTTGTGAACCAAATTTCCTATCGCAAGCATTGGCAACACAAGGGTATAGTGAACCAGAACATGGAGCTCAAGGTCCCAAGGGTGTGCAGTGATCCTCGCAACTATGCATGATGGCAGAGCTGCACCTCAGGTTATTGTCTAGTAAACTGATCACGTTAATATGCAACCTTATCTTTTATCGAATGCACATTGGAACTATTGGAGCGAGAGTGCAAGGAAACTGCTCCAACTTCAAAAGGTTCAAGCTGCAGATATCATTTGGTATGTATATCTCAAGACAGTGGGTGACTATGGTTGAATTCATATTCCATTCAACAACTTCACCAAGAATCAATTGAACCATAGTGCCTCTTTAAGATTCAGTTAACCAAGCTTATTATTTCACATATTTGTCACTGAGATGAAAAATAACAAGCATGAGAGAACAGATGCTATCCACATCAAAGATAATAGAGTAAATGGTTTTCGTCCTTCAAAATTGAGATGCAGGGTTCTGCATATATATGTACTTCAATCCAGAACAATTATAGGTCATCCATGCAATAGAAATCAAGCAACAGAACATGGACTGTACACACCTTGGCCTGCTTGATATTCCAATTGGCAGGTCTGGAGTAAACCTTTTTAGAACAGCATCAAACATAATTGGACTGAAAGATTTCCCACTCTCAAAGGTCACCTTTACGTTACTCTTTGCACTTAAAACATCGGGCATGTCAAATTCGGATATAAATTTGATAAATGTATGCAAGGTTGGGTAGCCAATCTAAAATTGAAACAAATACTCACTGTAAAGGTCAGAAAGAGAGAACAACAAAGGAAACAAGAAAAAAAAAGAAAGTGTTCCATATGATCAAAACCTCTGGAATACTTTGAGATCTCAGATCCTGCAAAAGCTGTACGAACAGTGAACATGAGAGTAGTGCCTGCAATGTTGCATTCAAGAAGCATAGGTTTCCTGAATTTATTAAGCCTCTTGGGAGTATACTTTTAACATTTGGTGCTTTATCAGCCAATGCTTTTGGAATGTCCACTACAGGAGACTCAATGGCTGAAGAATCAACAGAAATACTGTTGGCTTTTGATGCTTGAACCCATCCTTCTTGGACCTTTGGGCTTGCAGACAATTCTGCACCAGTAACTCCCTTTTCAGTTATATGGGGAGAAACTAAACCTAAAGTATCCTTCCGTTTCTCCATGAGTTCATCATCCTGGCACGAGTTGATGGCCTCTCCATTTGCTTTACTTGTTTGTAACCAATTATTAATTTTTCCCGGTTCATTTTTGCATGCCAGATCTGCAATCACATTTGACACTTGAATGCTGTTGGATCTTGCAGATGAATTATGTTCTTTTGATTCAGAGGCAAAGTCCACCGGTCCAAAATGTCGTCCTGCCTTTTCGAAAGAACACATACACGCTGCAGATTGTCTCTGAAACAACCTAGTTTCTTCTTCAGTGAATGACCCAAATATCAAGACCTGCTTAAAGAAATGCATACAATTATATAATCAACAAAAGATCAGAATTCAAACACAATTATGACAAAACCTTTAAAAGTTATAATTTCATGAAGAAAAATCTTTCTGGCTGACAATGAAGATTTTTAATCAATAAAAAAAGCAAGGTAAATGATCTCTTGTCACAAAGTGATATGACTAGTAACAACATTAGCAGAATTGTTTAGGCAAGAATACATATTGGTGCAAAAACCACATTAGATTAACAAATTAAGGAAATTTGGGTGCACAATACACCGCAACTATTAACATGTACTAAAGATTGGGTGCCCAAATCAGAGCTTAATGTAGCCCTCCTAAGGGCTGCCAGCTGTATAAGGCAGCCTAATATAGCATCACCTGAGGTTAGGCTGTCGTTGAGCCCTTTCATGTTGATGACATCAAAATTTAGCAGCATTTATTGTCTAATTTGGTAAGGATGGCTGCTACACTAATATGGTAAGCTTGACAGATGATTTTCAACACTACCAATGGCCCGTTAATCGGATAGGAGAATGCACAGAAATTCCAAAAGAAGGAAGGAATATTTGGACTACTAGCATTGCATTTAGGATTGTCTGAATTGAAGGAGACATACCAACTCAAGTCAAAGAAGGACAACATTCAATCCCAGGATTAAGACCTTCTAACTTGATCGCTCTTCCATATTCTCTAAATTGTCTAAATTGGTATAACGATCATCTACATTGTTATAGCAAACTAGATCCTTCCATAACCAAACTTGTATCCACAGAAATTTATTCAAGTACCAACTTATGCCAGTACTAGGCATCCAAATACAAAATTTAGTGTGTCAGGGATCTCCCAAGAGATGAGCTCCAACTGGTACTGAATGCAAATAAATGGCTAAACAACATTGGTGCTTGGCATGGACTAGTAAGCTACAGAAACCTGATGGGTTTACACTGCTACAAAGACACTTGTGAGTTGTGACAACATGTAGATTCCTTTTTCTTGTTTAACAATGACAGGGGAAAGAAGAACTGGAAAGAGAGAGGGAAAAGAAAGTGCAAAGGCTACAAAGGTTCGAACAATACCACATGAATGGAATTATAAATTTGCAGGCATCAGAATTGTCAATCCCATGTACTACTTGTGGTGTTAGAAAGAAAAGCAAGAACCTTATATGTATTAAAAAAAGAGATGACACGAGTACAATTGAAACAGTAATTTCACAAGTAATTTTTTTTCCAAATTACACAAGTTCAATTTCCGACAATACACATGATGTGGTGTTTCAGACATGAAGATTTGGTAGCAACGAGACTTGTTTTCAAGGCATTAGTCACCCCAGTAGCTGCACACAAATGGATGCCCAATTTGCTACCTGATATTATACTGGCTAATTTGTAGACCCAAACATTATTACGTGGGAACCGACCTAATCAAGATCCTAACTTTCGGAAGTTCTGAAAATGCAAATTCCAGAAATCAATACCCCAAAAAGGGTTCTCATACAAACAAATTGAATATGACTCGAAGATTCCGAAATTGCAAAAGGAATCACCTTCTGGTCACTCATCTTGCTCGCCAAGCCGAAGAACCACCTCGGAATGATCGAACGGTCTCAAAAAAAGCCTCCTTTCTCCGGTAGTCGAAGCAAGAAGCGAGCCGTATTAAAGAAGAAGGCGAACTTAGGGCTGGAAACCCGGCCGAGAGGAAGACACCACGGGAAACGCCGAGCGAAGACATGAAAGGAGAGAGACGATGCGAGGGCGAAATAAAGAAAGCGGGAATAGCATTTGAGGAGGGATCCAACCTCTCTCCGGGTCACCTGCACTAGCTCGCCACCGCCGGAGCGGAGCATTCGGCCTAGGGAGTTGCGCTAGGCTTGAAGGGTAAGAAGATGGGGCTTTTTCCTCTCGATGAAAAAGACAAAGAGGTTTTGTATCGGAAAATTGCACATATTCATATTAATCCCTTTTAAGTCCACGTGTATATATATATATATATATATATATATATATATATATGTATATATATATATATATATGTATATATATATATATGTATATATATATACATATATGTATATGTATATATATATATACATATATATACATATACATATATATAGATATACATATATATATACATATATATATTTATACATATTTATATATATACACACATATATATATTAAAAAACACTCATACTTTTTTAAAAAAATTATACAATGCTTTTTTTTTTTCAAATAACCCTTTTACCCCTATCAATCATCGTCCTTCGTCATGTCTCTACCCCATTATTTATCCTTTTTTATCTTAAACAAATGCTCGTAGCCTTTGTCATTATTATTTACAAACTCGTCTCCTCATTGTCATTCGCTCGCCTACGTGGGAGAAAGAAAGGAGGCATGCCATCGACTACGAGAAAAGAAGGAGAGGGGGCCACTGTGCGCTCTTGTCGTCGATCACAAAGTGAAGAGGATATTTCATTGTTGCCCACAACTCCTTTTGTCGTTGACCACAAGTGAGGAAAGAGAAGGGATCCCCTCACCAAGGAGGGTGCATACCTTCGTCATCACTATCTCTGCCAGGTGTGAAGTTGTTGGGTTGACAAAGTCAATAGGGGCTGACGAAATCAATAAAGGTAACCCTCATGAGATGTGGACGATGATGAATCCGATAAAAGAATAGGTAAAATGATTTTTTCACACGACTACTACGGATGTTATCTTAATAATTTTTGTATGTATAAGAACTCTTTAAAAAAAGTTCACAAAGTAATTTGTTTTAAGAATGCACCCTCGACCGATCTTCACAACCTCCAATTTTTTGAGTAAAATATTTAAATTTAGATTAATGATAGGACATCGCTGGAACTCTCATCGAAGTCTTCAAGTATTAATTGATATCCATGAGTTCACAGAATTTAGTTTTGGACATTCGTAAAGGATTTTTCTAGTACTCCAAAACCTACACAAACTACAATCATAATTGGCCTCAATACTGAACCAATTCAACTTTTGTAAACTACATAAACTACACAAACTACATAATCTGCAGCCATAACTCTTCCCTTCCTACATTTTGTAATCTGGTGAAGCCAAGACCATGTAACACTATGATATATAAAACCCTGTAAACGAACCGTTACTAGTAGTGAATTTGAGCTGCATTGACTTCAAATTGAAAATAAAAAATGAAAACAAAAACCCTTATAATGGAAAAAAGTCAAATATGCTTCCTCGTATATGTACTCCGCATATTCTCCAAATGATCAGTCAGATAGATCCCAAGTCATTAAACATGAAACATTTATCACTTCCACAGAATTCTTAAAGCAGCAGTTTTACAATTCTGCAAGTCACAGACAAGAAAGTTGGGAGAGAACAATACTTGATACAACAGATAATGATAAGCTTTCCGTACTTGGTAGGATATGCTGATAATTACAGACCATTGCAGGAATACTATAAAAATTGAAGACCTGTAAATATATTGTCGGTTCATTCCAATTCCTGCCCTATTTTCTTCGGAATCGGTTCATGCCAATTCCTCACATATTTTCTTCGGAAGCAAGAAATAATCAGTATTATCCATAGTGGCCTAGCTTAGCAGCGTGATGATTTCCAACAAGCATCCTCAACCACATCATGGATGGAACATCAAGCAGCTACACAATTTTCCCAAGCACCATATCTTGAGCTAAAGGTGCCTCCTCCAGTCTGTCGTGCATATTCCGTTATTACCTTACGGGCACTGACATCCCATGTTCTTGCCATCTCTCCCAGCGACATGGGCTGTGATAGGCCACGGAGAGAAATGATGAATGTCGACCTAGCCTTGACAGACAGATCATCAGATTCCCTACCATAACATCAGAATAACAAAATTGGGTCAGCTTCCTGTTGACCTCCCACTACTGGCTGACAGATAATGTTTAGTATTATGTCTAACCTTTGCTCATCTGGAAACTTGTCCAAGAGAACAGGAGAACATTTTGGATAATTAGCAGGAACAAGCAACCTCAAAGGTAGAATTGGACTCTGGATGACCAAAAAACGTGAGAAAAACATGAACATCAAATGCAGATCTTAAGGTACTTCATGTACATAAACTATTGTACTAGTTGAAGCTCACCATGTGTTCCGAAGCAAACTGAGACTTCAGGCTCGGGCATAAAGCCACAGTAGTGAAGACACATTTCACTATTGTTCCTTCACCTTGTGGAGCAGCAGAATTTGAATCGGTATCTTCCTCACTTATGTTAACCACTGTACCAATTAGCCGCTGGTTTATCTCCCTGATCTCCTCGAGTAATGCATGATTTACCTGCAGTTAAACAGTATTGAGATCTAATGAAAAAAAAGGAAAGAATTATTATAACTAATTATAACAAAGGAAAACATGTAAGGTACAACACATTTCTTTGTTAAAAGATCAGAAATAGATTTCTCTTAATTCTGTATACCAACCATAAACACTTGATCTGTTTCCTTATTACACAAGTATACAATTCCTCATAAGAACAAATTCTTTTCCTCTTTCAAAATTTGTAGGAATCAACAGGTTCTTTTAAAATTTTTATTTCACAGATGATAAATGAATAGATCATATATGTTTGGCCATCCGTACTGTGTGCATGCAGATGCACAAAAAAGGTAGATGGGAGAAAAATAGATGGTTCAACAGATAAATTTCTCCGGTACACTGAGGAGGAGATACAATGAGGTTTCGGTTCATTACCAATAAATGGGCATTAATACTAGTATTATGCAACTAGAATAATACAAAGAAACTGTGAAACATATACACACGTATGCATCCAATGGTAGCACAGCTATAATTAGAGTAGGCATAGGTGCTTTTATAAATTATGATATACAGCTACATAGCAACTCAATTTTCTATGTAAATATCTCTTAAACTAATCTTAACCACCAGGTTTCAAAATTATATGCACATGTGCAAAGGCAATTCTTTTTCTTCAACAGCCAGATGAAAATATTCAGTATTACTACTTTAGGGTTCAAAAGTTTAAAATTGCAACTTCAGAAGAACAATACATGAACAAATTAAGCTTTGAATGGTTATACAGAAGTTTGAAAGAGAACTGGCTAGATATGGGATTATATAGCATATCCAAATTTGAAACTACAAAGAAGCTAAGAAATCCACACAAAAGGAAAGTAACCAAATAAATGCAAAATAAGCATAAAAGTTGCACATTGCCTGAAAAAAATCAACTGCACAGTAACACACCTCAACCTTCTGCCGCTTGACACGTGATGTTGCAGTCGACTCTAACTCGGATGTATCAAGACCATATGAGTGTTTAAAGCTATCATTTACACTTCCAGCAGATGACACATTATTCAAGGGCATGGCACTTGTGTCACGCTTCATTTTTTTGGTAGTAGCACTTCCATCCTGTGACATGAAACTTCTAGCCTGCAAACGACACTTTGTCATGGCAACTAAATCTTCACCTACTGCAGCCCTAGAACCATTTCCTGGTGCTGGTGCTGAACCTGCTATCCTGTCTATCATGCTAACAACGGACCCAATATCACTAACAGCAGAACTCAGGGCCTTGGGTGTTGATGATCGTATCTGAAAGAACTTCATTCATGTTAGGTATTGATCATGATAGTACAATAATAATAGATAATATGCATATATTTTGTGTCAACTATGTAATAAATAGATTTATCTTTTGTGTTCTAAAATTTACCATAATAGTGTCGACTCTCTCGAGAGACTCTTTATCAAAGGCTATTCTAAGCTATTAAAAATCATGCACAATTTTTTCATTATTTGATAAATAAATAACTTCTATGATGATTGATCTTCTGGACATAAAACTAAATTGGTTAAAAAAAAAAACTTATTTCACTTATTATCTACCTTCAACCACCCTTTCCCAAAGTTTGATAGTATAATTTATTATCTTAATTCCTTTGTAGTTAGAGTAGCTTTAAATATCTCCCTTATTCTTACAAATTGGTACTACGAAATTGGTAAATACCAATGTACTCCTAGACCTTTTAAATTCTTCCCCAAAAAAGGTTTTTGATATTCAAAATTGTTAAATAAATCATCAGCAATCTTTTTATATTCAAAATTGTTAAATAAATATAATCAACCAATGTACTCTTAGATCTTTTAAATTCTTCCAAACCCTAAATAAGGATACCATTAGGTCCCACACTCTTACTTATTCTCAATTCTTTTTAGAGTTTCTTATACCATATTTTATTTAATTTTATGAACAAATCTATGATACTTAAACTTATCGCTATTGTCCATCTCTATACTTAAATCATCTATAAAATGTTTATTAAATGATCTAGAAAAATAAGGTCTTACAGTGATGTAAATGGTACAGGTAAAAGAATACTGATTGTTTCAGGAGGAAATGGTTTTACACTTATTTTTGCCGCTTGCTACAAAATGAATACATGTTTTCTTTTTAGGCCAGGCCTCCTGGAACTCTTAAACTACATCTTGTAACTCATGATTTACTTAGAAAGATATGTATGATTGGGCAGATACATAATCTTTGTAGTTTGTTGTCATTACATTCAGCAGATACATTTACTTACTATCATGGGCTGCATGGCTACATGTGAATTTCCGTTGCACATCTCACTTTGCGCAGGAGATAAAAGGATACATTTGATAACTTTATCTACCATGCTACTAAATAATTCTGCCCAAGATTCATAAAATGAAAAAAAAATTACTAACCACTTTTATTAAGCGTTCAAATGGCCTTTCTGTTGTAATTGCTTTAGCAGCACCTGAATTTGTATGGTTGGTCTGATTTCCATCAGGACTGGTAAATTCTGCCAGCAAAGGTGAAGCTGATATTCCAGGCGTAGTAACAGCAAGTGATTGAGCTTGAGGAGCTACAGCTGTTGGTTGATGTCCAACACGTCCTGCATTTGGCACTGATGTAATGCCAGAAATTTGTTTCTCATCTCCTGGAATAGGTGAGGGGGCTATAGGTGTGGAAGGAGATGGATCGAATGGTGAGTTAGCCGACTGCAAAGGTGTTCCAGTTTTTATTTGAGATGATAGCAGACTGTGCTGATCGAGTTGAGGAGAAGAATGGTGAGAAATCTGGGGAGATGAAGCTTGAAAGTTTTGAGGTGATGAAATTGGAAAAGCAGCACCAGATTTCAATTGCTGATAATAGCTGTGGCGTTGATTAGGCAAGAAATGCTGTTGATAAAGTCCTGGTTTAACGCCAGGCCCTTGTCTAAACTTCAACTCATTGATTTCATTTGATTGATTGAGCTGTGACAATTGGTGTACTGGCAGCTGTGATGTTTGGTGTTGTTTTTGCTGCTGTTGTTGCAACTGTTGCTGCAGAGGCTGCTGCACCTGAAGTAGTTGCTGCTTTTGTTGTTGCTGAATTATTTGTTGCTGCATATTACGCTGTTGAAATTGCTGCTTTAGTTGTTGATTTTGCATATGCTGCTGCTGCTGCTGCTGCTGCTCCTGCTTAAAATGCTGCTGCTGTATTGCATTAGAACTTGGTTGCTTGGAATTAATATTGTTTTGCAGTGAATTCATTGAGCCGTTTGACATAACATTGGCATTGGTCTGCGGAGGAACATTAATAGAACCTTGCCCGGATACCAGACCACCCTGTTGCATGGATGCAATTCCTCCCTGCTGCAATGAACTAAAAGAACTCCCTTGGGCAGAATCAATTGCAGAACCAGTCTGTAATGCATTTGTCATGTTCTGTTGAGGTGTTGGAACACCAAAATGTGTTGATAAAGGTACAGAACCATGTTGCATACTTGGCATAGCAGCTGGCTGCACTGAAGTTGTTGAACCTTGAAGATTCATTTGCTGGTTTGCATAATTGTCATGTTGCTGCACTTGAGGAACTTGAGATGATTGTTGTTGAGACATGGATTGAGGATGTCCACCAGGATGCTGAAATTGTTGCTGTCCAGGAGGCTGTGAAGGGACAACCTTTTTCTTATTTGTAGCTAGAAAAGTCGTTATTTGCTTCTCATACAATGGGAGTTTGTCTTTCAAACCAAGTTGAATATTGCTCCTGGGTAATTGCAAAATATGTAATGTACGCTCTAACATAATCTTATAACTTTTCATTTTATCAAATTGTTCAGATGTCTTCACAGACGGCATAAGCACATCATGCTGCAACTAGCAAGATACAAGAGAAAACATAAAAGGAAATGTCACCAAATAAGTTTCATTTTATTTTCAGAAATCCTGTGAATCTTAAAAGAAAGTGAACCACAAATAAGAAACTCAAAAACCTGCTGCAACTTTAGAACAATCTTTTGGTAAAGCTCAGTCAAATCTGCAAAGTAGAGCTCCTTCATGGATTTTATCTGCCCATAAAAAAGTAAATGAAGTTTCATCATAGAGCTCAATTAATATGTCGCTTTACCATAGTTTTATGGCTTCATCACAAAGCTCAGTAACATAAATTTGACATCCACATATAGATATCTATATAAAGATGTAAAACATTCATGTACTCAAGGCCTAACATCACCAGAAAATAAAATAATAATCAAATGATAGGCAAATAACAGGACTTAGAAATGCCAATTCACAGAAAGAACATTAAATCTGCACAGAGCAGTGCATGTATTTCCATCCTTGGTACATTGGAGATGGTGAAATCTGCTATAACAATTTCAAAGAGGCAAGATGTTAGGAACCTTTCTAGTGGAGAAAAGATTGTGTGAATTCTACTGGATGATGTCTTTGGCTCTAAGAGTTTTTCTTTTACTCAGGTTCTAAGAGTTTTCCTATAACATGTCATTGCTCAGCACAAATGAACCTAATTAAATGACACTCTAAGCTCATGTCACTTGGCAATAAAAATAGAATAGTGGTATCTATCTTAGTGTGCCTACATAAATGTTTACCCATCACTGAGTTCGTTATAGGGCAATATCCTACAATATATAAAAATACCAGTATTTACATTGTATCGAAGATTGATATTCAACATGTTCAGCATCAGACCAACTATGAATTGATTTATCTCTTAATACATCTCCAACTTCATACAGGCCAATTAATTTAATTAATTCTTCCATAATTGAGAAATCAAGGTAAAACAGGAATGAAAAACAAGAAAAGAACTCAAGTTTTATGTTATACACCTTCTGATAAATCTCCTCCTGCCAATCAATGATGCCAACATGTCCTGTTTGAGCTGAAGAATCCAGTGCCTCTGTAAAAAAAAAAAGTAAACATAAAAATAAAATAACCTAAGTAGGTAAAAACCAGTAATGCACTCCCAATTGGCAGCAAAAGTTATTCAAAGCTCAAAGATTACCAGTACAGACTATTTAAAAGCAAATTGAAGAACAACAGCTCGAGTTAAATTGTGAGATTTAGATTAGCATGATATGATGTTGAAGAAACAGAACCTAAAGCAAACATTGATCAGCAGGGAACAAGATGTAAATCGCTGACATCATCATTCGTTCAAGAAAATCCTGTCCACTGCCATAAAAAGTGATAATTTTCCCATAACAAATATATTAAATCATTAAGAAGCACAGTCACAAAAAGCCCTGGAGATATCAAAGCTCAAAATATCACCCAACTTTTGGAACAGAGGTGGTCCAGTTATGATCCCTACTTCTGATATGAGCAGCATCAGTGTAAGTACATAGATCACATAAACTTTGGTAAGGTTACACAAATAACCATGATGATCCAAAGTGATGTTTCTAAAGTATGAGGTTGGGCACAATAGCCAATCTCAACAAATAGATGAGATTGTAAGCTTCCAAGTATGAGATTAGAAACTTGATTATTATTTTTCAGAAGTAGCAAAATTTATATTTTTATCTTCCTTTTAACTCTGGTTTGGCCTTTTGGTTATTCTGGCCAAGTCAGATTCATATCTCATACAATCAGTTGTGTCATGCCATGTTAACATGGGCACAATACATAAAGTAGGAAGTAGCTAGAAAGTAATATATTTTTATACATTAAAGCAGCACATATGAATAAATAAGTTTCTGTACAAATATACAAGAATAAGGGAGATGTACAATGCTACTCATATTGTTGAAGAATTTACCAAATTTGTCACACAACTTTGAGAGAGAATAAATAATTAAACAAAAAACTAAGATATCACACAAGTATTCTTGAAAATCATTTATTTCAAAGCCTGAAAGATTAATCATGTCAGAAAGACAATTAGTGGGAAAATATATATACAAAGAAGAAGGAAGTCTCGACATGATTTGCATTGATCTTAAGAAAACCTACAATAGAGATCATAAAGATTTATTGTGTTGGATCATAGAAAAATGGCAATTAGTTGTTATATTGAAGTAATAAAAGTGATGTATATAGAGTTATTATAAATGTTAGGACTATAGGATTACCCTAGAAATGTGCATCAGAGGTTTGCTTTGAGTCCTTTAACTCTTCACTTAAAAACGACAAATGGGTTCTGCAGATTTGTCAAATTGCTCTTAGAAAATAGGGGGCAATGCAGTTATATTGATGTGATAAAAGCTGTGTAATACAGTTGTCATTAGTTCCAAGAAAAAAAGAGTTGTCACCAGTGTTTGAATTATAGGAGTTCCTAGAGATTTCCCTATAACACTAAATCTAAGTCAAGGATATGCCTTTAGTCCTTAAATTCTCACTTTAGTAAATGGATGGATTTATTGGTAACATACATTATAAACTTTCATGGTGCATGTTGTTTGCTGATGAAATTTAATTCGATTAATATTAAACTTGAGCTTCAGTGACAAACACTAAAAACTAAGCATTCTAAACTAAGTAGGTCAAACAAAATACACCAACTGTAATTTCAGCTATATCAAGACAACAGTAAGACGTATAGTTAAGATTTAAGAAAGCTAAGAAAATTCTAGAAGTAAAAGTTTTAGGTGCCTTAAATCTATTATTCTACAGGAAAAAGAGACTAATGAAGACATAATTCAGAGTTAAAGAAGGAACAGTTAAATTGTAGAGGATCATCATGAGTTATGCTTGATCATTGTGTTCCCCTTAGGTTGATTGTTATATAACATACAACCACTGTTCTCAATAATTCTATCAGTTATGCAGTGAGAAAAAACATATGCAAAAGATCAATGATGCTGAAATGGGATTGTTGAGATGGATTGATGAAGTTATTAAAAAACATAAAGAAAAAAATGTTTACACACATGAATAATAATTATAGCCTCAATAGAAAATAAAAATGATCGAGAAGCTACTAAGGTGGCATGGAGATGTCTCAGAAAATTTTAGATGTTAAAATTAGATAGCGGAGTTAATTAAGATAAATGCTAAGAGGAGAAATAGAGGAACATAAGAAAAAATTACTAGAAACAACGAAAAGATAAATTTGCACTGGGTTTGACAAGTGATGTTGCCCTAAACAAAGCTTCATATGTAGCCAACCTCAAAAGGTTGACGATGAAAATCAGGCTAAATTTCAAAGATGTGGAAAGAAAAAGGGTCGAACCGAATCACTTTGAATTGATGGTAAACTCAGGTTCGGGTTCAATTGACATTTTAGGGTTGCAACGTGACAACATCTTGCACAATTACTATCTCATTTCCTAGATTGATAATAAAGTAGAAAAAGAAAATAAATAAGAGAATATTACAAGAATCATCTTTCGAAAAAGGATGATCATCATGCACAAAAAAGGAAAATTATTCTACAAAATCATCATCTTGCAAGAAAAGAAGAATATCATACATAAAGGAAGATTATTTTACAAAACTATTCTGAAAACTTTTCTCAAAATATAACTAGATACTTTTATTTTTTATAAAAGTATTATAAAAAATAAAACTATAATAATTGTGGCCTATATAAAGAGGCTAAGCAACTTTTATATACAAAACTATTAAATCATCTTTAAGCAACTTTTATTTTCATCCTTTTTAGTTAACTTCTTTTTTTATTATAATTGTGGCCTATATAAAGAGGCTAAGCATTATAATAGCATCATCAAACCTTGAATGAATAATAGTTTTGTTTCCCACAAACTATGTGAGTGGAGTGAGGTCACAACTTTACCCTGATGCGAGTCAAAGAACTTGGAGCAAGTCCACAATTATCTCCTACTTTTCTCTCCCCTCAGCTAACTTACAACGAAGACCCATAAATCAATCTCTCATCATCAGAAGTCAACCATAAGGATGCCAAAGTGCTCCTTGATGATCTTGGTATGCGCTGAACTTCAGCTTTTGTTCTTTATTACTTAAATTAATATGTCTACAAATCAAGTTTCTCTCACCTCCACTCTCTCCCCGTTTTAGCGTTTTTTATTTACCTACCCCACCATTTCTCTTCATATTAAGCATCCCTTTTAGGGTTGTCCTACATCAGTCGAGACATTATAATTTTTTTTTGTTGTAGCATGCATAGCCCAATGATCCTTTTAATGATGGCAGGTATATCCAAGAGGATTTAAAGTCTAGAATATTCCAAAGGGTACAATAAATTATAGTTGTTCAGTAAAAGGATCATTTTAAACAAAATATGAAAAATTATGGCCTATTGCCACACAAAAAAAATCATTGCCTTTCAGCTATATCTAACATAATAAGCCAGATTTTCAAGTCAAATTTCTAGAAAGGATGTGACACCCTGAGATTTTGAGAAGGCACCAGTATTAAATTCTTGATTGTTCCACCAATCATAAAACCAAGCATATACTCTTTAGTCTTTATACCATCAAATGTTCACTATGTGCAACAAAAAGCAAATAAGTTATAAGAAAACATCCACCAGTTAAGGGGGACAACTGAATTCATTAAATGTTATGACTTACTACTAGATGAGACCTCCTGAAGTCCTATTTGTGATTGAACAAATTGCTTCTGCTGCTCAATTGCATTCTGGGAAAGCAAACCTGAAGCTTGAATTCTTTGTTGCATCTCTCGTTGCATGGAACTTGGATGTTGTTGCACCAGTTGCTGTTGCAATGATGCAGGCTGAGATTGGAACTGAGAAAGCAATTGCTGCTGTGATGATTGATGTTGGGGCTGTTGACCTTGTGGTTGCAGCATTGCCAGTGGTGCCTGCTGGTTTTGCTGCTGCTGTTGTATTGTGGTCTTTGGTTGTTGATGTATATGCATAGGGCGCTGATGTGGCTGCATATTTGAGACATTAGATAAAGACCCAAGTATTTGCTGCTGCTGCTGTTGTTGCTGCTGTTGTTGAAGCCCTGACATGTTACTTTGGTTGCCTAACTGCTGTTGTTGATGTTGATTCAACAAATGGTGGGGCTGTTGCATGTTTAAAAGATTATTCTGTTGAATTGACACTCTCTGTGATTGTTGCATCTCTGTGGCACTCGTTTGTTGCCCAATTAATTGGGTCTGTTGGACATTTGAAATATTTGTTTGTTGACCTATTATTTGCTGCTGCTGATGCTGCTGCATGGGTAAATTTGATTGCTGAGGTGCTGAAGTTGGCTGTTGCTGCATTGAAGTTGATTGTTGAAGCATGGCAGACTGTGATTGCTGTTGTTGTCTGGCAATTGATTGTGGATGTTGCTGAAGCAAGGAGGGGGCAGATTTCTGAACAGTACTTAGCTGATTTTGTTGAAGGCCAGGTTGTACAGCTGACTGGATTGCTCCAGGCTGTGTCTGCTGCATGGCGGACTGGCCTGACTGAAAATTGGACCCGATCTGCATCAGAGGCTGCTGAGAAGATTGCAGTTGGGTTGTTTGCATCAGAGATTGCTGCTGCTGCTGCTGCTGAACATGCGGTTGCAAGAGTGAAGATTGTTGAAATTTCTGCTTCATATACTGTTGTTGAAACTGATGCTGGTATAGAAGTTGATTTTGTGTTTGATGCTGCTGTTGAGAAATAAGTTGTTGCTGTTGTTGCCTTCCTTGCATCGGCCTTTGTGTGTTTGAATAAAGATCTGGTGCTGCAGTTTGTCCCAGAGAGTTGTTGGCAGAGTTTTGTGATATGCCAGGCATGTTCTGTAGGTTAGATATCTGGCTAACACCAGATATGTTGGACTGACTAAGGCCTGTGATGGATGATAATGCAGAGGAAAGATTGGCAGGATTTTGTGCCATAGCCAAAGTGTTGTTCTGAATATTCTGGGACAAAATTTGTTGCCTTGCTGAAGGTTGATTCACCATAGAGACAGATAATGGTTGCCCTTGGTTGGCTTGTGATTGTACACCAAGCAATGCTATCAAGGAAGCATATTTGGTAAGTCCCAAGAAGTTTGAACCCTCAAAAAATGAATTTCATGTCTACAAGTTCCAAGCCTCCAACCACAGCTTTTACTTTAACAAACCTTAGATTAATATGCTTTCTTCAACTTCTTATAGGGATGGCTCTGGGAATAAAATCTCAGTCACATTAACAAACATTTACTTGCTGCAACACAAATGGTGCCCAGCCATGACTTACTACATGACACCATGATGTCCTGATGCTAGTCATATGTGAGTCACATGCCCATGTGGCCATGACACTTGATGCAGGCCACATCTAGTGAATATTCCCCACAGTAACATGTGCTGGTTGGGCAATGAGGTTTGTGGTTTCTATTAGTTGTCCTCATTCCTCATGAATATTTATATAGAAGGTGTAGCTTCAACTAGGTTGCAAGTCCTTGTTGAACTATCTCATATGTGCTACTACATATGTTGAGCCAAGGAATAAGGATTGCCTCTTTGTGGCATGGGAGTCTCCTATGTCTTTCTAGCATTGCTAGATTACATGTCATGTCAGTCCACACCTTTCTATCAGCTAGCACAGCCAAAAAGATAGCTTAGCAATAGTTCAACACCTTCAGCATAGTGCAGCATGGTGTGTGCCTACACCTTTCTTATGTGGTAAATCTTTGAAGACAAAATGTAAAAATCATTCCAATACATTTACCTTTTCTGGAAAATAAGCAGAAACAATCCCATGTTTAATGAAGGATTTTCATATCTCTAATGGTTTATCAACACTGAAATGTTCAAGTACCTAACCCATATATGAATACCACTCATCTTATCATTATCAGGTGACTTAAACCAGTAAACAAAATGCTAAATGAGCATCAGCACTGTTGGGAAACCTTGGGGAGTATCACATGTGCAGTGGAAAGTGAAAACAAAAACTGATTTCCCAAAACAATCTTATCGAATCGTCGTGCGATGATCGGAAGCGAAAAACTCGAAAGCGATAAAACCGCCTAAGGGGTGTGAGACGTTCTCACCTAGGAGAAATCGTATATCCCCTAATCTATAGATCTCGGTTTGTGGATGAAGGAGCTCTTGCAAACTCCTCTCTAGCGGTGATTCACACAGCGGATGCGGCAATGACGCACCTTCTGGTGCAGCATGTTCTTTCCTCGTGTTCGCGCATCACCACGCCGCAGCAACCGAGGGGTCGATCTCTCTTGCTATCCTCTCGCACCACACCAGAGAGGGACAGTCGACTGGAGGAAGAAGTAGGGAGGAGATGAAAGAGGTGGTGACAATAGGGGTCTAGCCTATGATCCCTTTAAGCCCCAACTCCTATATATAGAGAACCCTCTTTACTTACCCTAATGGATCCTGCCTTAATAGGTACTGAATCTCCATCCAATTATCCTGGCTTAATGGATATTGGATCCCTGTCCAATAATCACTCTAAACCCTATTAGGTCTCACCCAATGGATCCAATAAAATAGAGGCTTATTGGATATCTCATATTTAATCCTCTACTCATCGTGTTGTCCACCATATGTGTATAACCCTCTAGGCTCAATATTGAACTGGCCGTGAGTTGCACTTGCCAAAACTCATTTTGACTCAGCGAATTATTATCCCCATAATAATTCACTCAACTCATCGACCATGGATGTACTAAGCCACTATGTCATAGTCCCTAGACGATACTGAGAGATCTAATACATTGGACCTATCTGCCCTCAGTTACCGTGTATCTATAGTCCCTCGTTTATCTAATATCCCTGAGATCGTATACAGGGCATGGTACAGTCATGCCCATACGAAATCCATCAGAGTCTTACTCTAATCAGATTCTCCTGGAGAACTCCTCTCTAAATCCGAATCTTGCGCTTATTGGATTCATCACGATCTGATCGACCGTGGTTAGGGATTTGCTTGAGTGAGAGCACATAGGATATTCCTCTCATGATACCGAGAGTGGATGATCCTCTATTGACACTCGTTTGCCTTCACAAGGTGGGCTATCATTCCCAATGACCGAATGTACTAGATCTGAAACTTTTAGACTTATAAGTCTAATATTAAAGAATGAAGTACTCAAACAAGACATCCTTGGTGTCTCAAGTCTAAGGACCAGATTCACAACTGGAACTACGGAATTACTATCTGACGATAAGATATCATTAACCGACCAGCATTCTATAAGCGGATCATTCAGTGAACTCATTCTCCAATGAGCACATGTACAGTGTCCCTACACAAGCAGCTATGAGACAAGCTGCCTCCATCATATGAACAGGTATATAGCACATCAATCTGTCCAGTTATCTCGATGTCCCTCTCGAGTAACCTACGACCAAGAATATTTAGGGTCTGTGTTTAAAGGCGAATCATTATATCATGATCTTATAATGATCCAATTCTCATTGCACAGGTCGAAGGACATAATAATATATTTATCATCCAATATAAAATAAGAAAATATCATAAAAATAATAACAAAAAAGATTATGTAGCATGTCACATGTGTCATCACTTATGTGATTGACTTACAGAGCACCTGTAACTAGCAAACACTAGGTAGGTGGTATCTGTTACAGTTTCAAACTCACATACAGGAATTGAAACATAGTTTAATTGATCAATGTGCACCATGTCAATACGATATAGTCATAGTCCCACACCTATACTATTGCAACAAACAATCTGTAGGTACCAAATATATGTGTAAATTCTTTCATCCAAAATAAAATGTTTCCTAGATAGACCTTTTAAAAATATATTTTAAAAATAGCTCTTTTTATAATAATTAAAAAATAAACATCATTTTTTATGATTTAGGGAAGCCTAAAATTATTGTTGTGAATAACATATTTTGTTTTGGGAACAATGATATTGTGACTAGCAGTTTTACCGAAATCACTTTACGATAGCGATTTCACACGTTAGATTGGAAATTATTGTCAGAGTTATCATTTCTTTTGCACAAAAAATGTCATTATAATTAGAGCTATGACACATGTAAGACTGCTTTAACATCCTCTAGGAAATATTTTTTAAAAAGGTGTTATCAAGGGAAAAGCTTCCCAGAGTAATTCCAAATTCACAAGTTCAATGAACCTATATCTCCCATTTGAAGCTTAAATTCTTGAACCTTGTTTCGTAATATAAAATAACAAAAAGAGTTCACAGACTTTGTACATGATTATAGTTCATTATGCACATCAATATTTACTCATAAATAAAAATACACTGATTTTATGGAGAACATAAACATTAACAAATTTTGACCTAGCAAACTTATTTTCAAGTAAGGGTCATAGTTACATGAAGCCTCATCTAGTTTAAATGCCAAACCTCACAATTAAGTAATATTGAGATGCACATCCAAAACTTAACTACCACTAACAAGTTTTCAATTGAAAGATTATAATTGTGTAGGGCCTGCAGAATATATAACGTGAAAGAAGCATATCCCCCACAGACATTGTCAACTAATTATAATCATTTAAATGAACATTTTAATTATGGAATGGAAAAGTCATTTGAGTAAGCACGATAATGTCTTAGCCGATTAGCTAGCATTTCCAATCTAAAAGATGTAACAAAATAATTTTGCCTTGTAATATATCTGAGAGGAATCGTATCATTCTTATTGCTATTGCTTATAACCGTAAGCCATCAATCAAATTTAAGTGTACAAGTTGTTATTTGATCCAGCTAGAATTTAGTGTGTCTTCCCGATGTCATACTTCACAAATATCAGCAAATCACCTATTTACCACATTTCTAGAGTATCTACTACTCAAAAATAATAGTTTGTGGCAAGGTTTGTTGTACCACAACGTACCGTGTGTTGGTATGGGCGGTATATACCGGTCCGACAAGGGACCGATATGAGTGAGACGTTAGTATGGCCTCATGTACCGTATGTTGGTATGCTCAATATGGCTTGGTACAGCTAAGTACGTATCATATTGATAGTTTATTGGTACACCAATATGGATCGGTAAAACGAACCTTGGTTTGTAGTCAGAGGCCAAGATAATTAAAAAAATATGGTTTTATTTCCTAGTATACTGCATCTTCAAATTCAATATACACAAAACATTAAATTTTAGCATATGACTCTTTCAACTCTCCTGTATGTTCTTTTGGCCTCAGAATCAATATAAATTGATTTATTTGCCAACACTTAAAGTCCCCTCACTACATAGTAAATAAACCAGTTTAGGGTGACAGCATGTGCCAAATGACTTCGACCAATTTCTTTTCTGCACAGACTTTTAAAATCCAGTGAAACATTTGGTGGATCACTGGATTGTTCTTTATCTAAAAGGCTTCAAATGTTTAAAGCTAACAAATAAATAATAATAAGGTCCACCTCTCCAGAAAAGGCCGTCATTCGAGAGGAGGCAGCTTCCCAGCCAGTCCAACTTGCCTAGCAAGTTATATTAATATACAACCAGCTTCAGATGATTGTATACCTCCTCAGTTATATTAATGTATAAGCAAGGACAAAAAGTAAATACTCGACCACAACAGCAATTTAGAACAATGTAAAAGAAGTTCAATTTAAACAACTCAAGTTCCAGGTTTTATAAAGTATAATCCAGTCAAAACCATGACAAAATTATCAAATAATAGCACAGCTCTTGTCAAAGTAAGAACACTGAAGAACTTACAAAGAGATGAAAATCAAGAAAGATGAAAGATCAAACACCTAGATGACAACAAGATAAAAGATGGGCACAGGATGGTGTATAAAATCTTCAATAACTTCAAAGTCTGGCAAATGTCATTTAAACACTCGAGAACCACAGAGAAGTACACAGGACAAAATAAAAAAGAATCTATAGATTCATTTTATATGAAAAAGAATGAAGATAAGTAGTAATATTATAATATACACAATACACAAAAGGATAGAAGTAAACAAAATTGACTGTGATATTTTGAATAAAATATATCTTATCCATAATTCAGAATGTCTAATTTGTACAGAAAAGAAAGCTTTTCAAGGTACCTACCTGGGTCTGCAGAATTTTGGTTGAGAACTGCGCTGTTGGATATTGAAGGGTTAATTGAAGCAGAATGCTGAGACTTATTCTCCATTGAAAGCATTTTTAGAGAAATTTTCCTCAAATAATCAGGCTGAGAAATTAGAAAGAAAAAAATATTTCATACAGAGCTTACTGTTCATACCAATAAGCAAGAATAAAGAAATAGATTTTTTTCCATTGGATTCTGAAAGACATATATGGTACAGATCCAAATTAGTCATGCAAAATGCTCAAGAGTAATCTCATCCACAGCCTATTAACACGTACTGTTTATTTATCAAGCTTATAGCCAGTAAGCATCATGTTTTTCTTAAGGATGAAATTATAACAAACAACAAATTCGGGTACTTGAATGCAACAAAAGAGCTACTATGGGCAGCAAGAGAGCACTACAAAAGGCTATTTTTTGTGCTTCTTCATTTTCCAGCATGTAAGAAGACTATTCATAAAAATATTATCAATAGACGAAAAAGGCAAATACTACCAAAACATTGTCATCAAACCAAAATGTAAATACCACCAAAACAAGCAACGACCACAAGGTTTCAAAAACCAGTCTGGTACTGTTTTTAGCAAAAGGTCAGACTAGCATAGTACTAATACACTGTACAATATGCTTAACTGTACAACCCGGTAGCATAAAAAATTTAAAAAATTTAAATGCCAACTAGTATTGCACCTTAGTTAGAGCGATAAACACCAGTCTATATGTACTGGTCCAACCAGCATTTCAAACATTGGTTGAGAACGCACCTAACAAGGGCAAAGCAATGACCAAGATTAAAGACATTGGTAAATTTACCTGATTAGAAGCTGCAGTATATATCTTCTCCTCAAACCGAATAGCAATTTTCTGAAGTTCATTTATGCCCTCGGGCACAGAGATAGGCAGGTGCCTCTTCAAAGTTTCCATTCTACATATAGAGAACATTGAACTCTTACAAAGTGAAAATTATGAACAGAATAAATTTTGAGAACCAGGAGAAAGACAAATGAATGAGAACCACTAACTGATCAACAGAATTTTTTCCAAAATTGCACATGCTATAGTGTGAACAAATAGTGTATGAAACTCTAATAAAGCGAGTGGAAAAAAGAGTAAAAATATGAAACAAGACTTCTTAAGACTTTTTCTTTTAAATCAATGCCAGTACCAGTACATACCTTCCACTTTGTACTAGTCCAGTACAAATCCATACAAAAACAAAGAAAACAAAAACACCAATTAGGGCCCACAAGTGTGAGCCCTCTTCTCGTAAGCCACATGGAACCAATGCTGTCATTGTTGTTCACTGTCACCAGTCCCTAGTACGCTCCCCCCTCTTCTCCTCCTCTTCCTCCATGACCACCCCTTCATCCTTCCTCCTCCTTCCTCCAGCGCATCCTCTTCTTCCTCCTCTACTGTTGCTTCCTCTTCCCCTTCTTCTTCGTCTTCGAAACACTGATCGATACCAATGCACCATGTGTCGGTATCACATGATAAGCTAGTATTCACCGGTACATACCGGTCCGACCAACAACCCATATGGGTCCGGTACACGATATGGCATTCCTTGGCCAACACTAACTAAAACTGGCATGTGATGGAAAACCGAGAGCAAAAGAATTATCGATTATATCAACCAAGAAAAGGTATATGATAGGGACTCCAGTGTAACTAGCATAGTGACTAATGACTAACAAAAAGCCATGAGTATACATTATATGTCAGTATAGCCATGACTATACATTATATATCAGTATCTGATCCACAAAATGCATGATGGATCACTTTTCAGTGTCAAATAAAAGTTTTAAACAATTATGTTCTTTTTTTTACAATAGACTTACTCGATATATTTGAACTCACGAGTTCAGATTACCTTCCCAAGCATGTTCCAATGATGTTCCAACAATGTATATTATTTTGCTAATTTATTTTATTTTAGTAAAAGCAGAATCAGCCTAAGTTCCAAGTTAGAAGTTAGTAACTACAGAAAAAAAAATTTCTGTAGTATCATGAAATATAGAGCTAAAGATATGGGAAAAGAATGATGAAGCCATTAGTAACGTTAAACATAGAGCTAAAGATACAAAAAATACAAAGATAAGTTTACAGGAAACAAATATGTACATTGTTTACACTTTGAATTTATTTACCAAAAAGGAAAGCTTGAAGATGTCTCTTATATAGAAAGAGCGGGATAGTCAAATTGCAGACATCTCTGGTATAGTGCACCCATCAAGTGCAAATCTAATTAACAGATACAAACTTCAAAATTTAGCCTCAAGATAACTCATGTTCACCGTACTGTTGGACAATTAGGCATAGTTTGTGTTATTGTGGTATTACTAGATTCTCATACGATACATCTGATCCATATCCAAATCATCCTAGGCAAATTCGATTTTGATTGAATTCTTTGTTATATGGCTGCATTAAGTAACTCTTTACCGCCCACACCATTATGGTACTGGTGGTATTTACCAGTCCAACTGGTAGCCAAGCCTCATACCACTCTTTACCAACAGATTCAAGACCAGTTGAAGGGGTTATCACCATAACCCCCTTGTACAGGACTTACCACTAAATACAGATCCATTACCAGGCGATAAACCCACCCAGATATGATGTGCCCCAACGAAACCCATTGGGGGGGTCTCGTTGGGCACTTTAAAATCACCCACCCACCCCAACCAGCCCACCCCCCAAATGCCAAATCTCTCAAAACTTCATTGAAGATCACTAAGGGAGGTTGATTTGTAACATAGGAAGATTGAAATCTCAAGATCTGGTCTGATTTCTTTCCAAATTAAGATAAATCTGAACCTAATCAGTAAGATACTTTCATGCAATTAGGTTGGGGCTTATGTTTATTCTTCCTTTCTTAGCTTGGATCTCTTCCATTTAGAAAAGCAATTACAACGTAGTTCAACTTTCATACGATCCTAGCACATACAACCAAAGGTCCATGATACCGAAGCATGTTGTCCTCCCAACCCAAGAGAGATACGTGACACATCTAGATGAGGATTTCAAAGAGCTTAGAGACTGGAATAAATTATTCAAAAAACAAAGAGGCCTGACCTTTATGGTGTCACAATGATGTCAGGGCCAGCAAAAATGAGCATCATCAACTTCCTTGCTTATTTCAACAAGATAGTTTTTCTTAAGTCACTTGATGCATCTGACAAGATCTATTAAGCGAATGATAAAGCGGCAAATTTCAAGGGGGCCAATCATCAACGTAGGTTGATACGGAGACCGAATTCTTCCTATTTGCTATCACACACCATAAATGCTACCTAAAACAGTATGCTTCCAAAAAATGATATTTTCTTTTCTTAAAGATCTACGGATGGATAGTTAATTGGCTGGACAAAAAACCTGAGTGGTACCTGTTTCTCAAATTGGCTATTTCTCCATCTCCAGAGATGAATAGATCCTTCACGATGTAAAGTACTCGTTGATTTGGAACCATGCCTTATGTTATCTTTCAATTCTCTCCCAAAAATATTTACCCAATCCATCCCCCTTCCCCAATAAAAGCATGAGCCTCTATGGAAATCTGTATCGGCCACATAGACAGTGAAAGATGTATAGGAATCTTAACTGTATCCCATTTGAAAATCCAAAGATATCAGAGATCAAACTTTCTCCCCCCTCAACAGACTCAACGACCTCTGCTTACTACACGCAATAAGAAAGATCCCATTTTGAACTTTCCCGCACAGCTCCCTCTTAGTTCCAATCATACAATCCACCAACAGTTTACTAATATGATATCATGTAAAATTTCCTGGTCGGATACAAAACCAATTTTTTGAGTATTCCTCAGTCACAGCCTATGATACAAGAAATGAAATCGAGACCAGAACCCTGAGAGATCAACCCTTTGGACATGTCATAAGCACGCGTATTTGCATAGGTGGTACGATGTGATCGATTAATGAATATCAAAATTTGAAACGAAGTTTAAGTGGATAGAGAGGTGACTAAAAGAAAATTTGACTCGTTTCTCAAGGAAACGACGAGTTCATTATCGAAAGAAAAAGACCGCCGTGCAAATTACACGAACAAAAACCCTAACAAGATAATAACAACAACAATAATATTTTTTTCTCAAGTGCTTTAGATTTTTCACATCCGAACCACAGAAGGACCTTAATCTCACCCAAAAGGCTGCTATAAATTCAAAAATATCGACCAAAATCGAGCGATGATAGACGCCTTCACATCAGGAAAACCAAGAAAACTTTGAGGAAGAGGAAATAGTCCACTTACATCTTATTTACAATCCTGTGCCGCGCCTCCGGCTGGAGTTGGGTCCTCCAGTCGCCGGATCCCCCATCCGAGGCGGCGGCGCTCTCCCCCTGAGCCGGCCTCCAACTATTCCCCTCCATCGGAAGGATCTAAAGCACGCACCCCTCAAATTGAGATCTCAGAGCCGGGGAAATCGATCCGGCAACAACGAAAAAGTGGGTTGCCGAGGACGAGCGAGAAACGTGCGAAGAGCCGAGAGAGAGAGGGGGGGCGTTGAAAGAAAGCTTTGGGGGAAGGGAGGAATCGTGCGGTGGGGGATTCCCTTCAAACATCGAACACAGCAGCCGAGAAGAAAACTACTCCCTCCCACCAATACCAGTAGTCCGATGCTGACGAATGAGCAAATTATTTATGGGACATGCACTCTATGTTTCTTCACCCCATCGACAAGTTCCAATCGCCGCTAGAATAATGGCACACTTGTTTCAGATATATACCCAGCGAATCTGCGCTCAGCACCTTTTTGAGGCCGCCTGTTTCTTAATTTGCCCCCTTCTAAAAGAAAACCTGGTCGCCACTTTGCAATGGGTCGGTCCTCCAAAATAATACTCAACAATCAATCACCTATAGGTTTGAGAATTACCAATGTAGTTTAATGATAGACATAGGTGATTTTTTAAAGAATAAATAATAAATATAATATTCGAGTTAAGATCCTATGATAAATTATCAGAATTTTTACTAATTAAATTAGCTGATATTTTTACTTTCAGATATAAAAGAATTTATATTAGTGAATTTTTAAGATCTGATTTATCATCGGGGTTGAGGTGTCATTTTCTTATAACGATGGATGAGTGTTACGGAGACATATAGATGATGTCTTTTAAAAAGATATAATAATTAATATAAATGAGGTGAGAAGATATAGAGAAAAAAATATATATATTTAAAAAAATTAACTTAAAAATATTTTACATAGAGTTAGATATTTAAATATTTTTATATATAAGAAATTTAAATATTATTACAAATAGATGATTTCCTTAAAAAGATCTCCATTTTAGCTTTATGAAAAGATATCCTAATTTTTTATTATTATTTAATAATTTTTCATCTAATATCCCAATGTTTTTTCATCGTGAGGCTTCATCGTTTTTGTGTGATTGAATATAACAAGAAGAAAAAATAAGATAAGACGTAGAAGACTATGTTGAGAGAGCATGTCAAAACGATCATATGGAGGCGATCGATCTTAGGCGATCATGTAGAGGCAGTGGGCAACAATGAAGAGCATTTAGGGCATCAGAGGAAAAAAAAGATATTAAATAAAAAAAAAATGAGGGACACCTTTCGAAAAAAATAAAAAAGATCGATTTTTTCATAAATCATACTATTACAATTATCATAAATATAAAAATAATAATAAGTATTCAAAAAATAATAAATAAAAAACATTTATTATAAGCAATAATAAGTTAAATTTTCATTCCTTTATTGTCATTAATGTGATAATTTATGTATTTATAAAAAAGTTATCGATGTTTGTTTCTTGATCTATGCTCTTTTTTTATACTGATTTAATCTTGGAAACAATTTAATACATCTTTCAACCGATTGGAGTTATTTTTTTGAATTTTTTAAATTATAAATCTTACTTTATCCCCCAACAAAAAAAAAGAATTGTAAATGGTGCAGACACTAAGAGCAAATCATTGTATAGAAATAGAAAAGTAGTGTGAAAAATCCTTTTTTTATAAATTATCTATGGTATTCAAAAGGAATAAAAATGATAAAAGATATGTAACATGACGAACATCATGCGTTGGATAAATTAAGATAAAAATTCAAAATTCAAAAGATAAAAAATTCAAATATAAGAAAATAAAAATAAACTAAAGATAAATTAAGATAAAAGGGAATAAACGAACATTAAAGTTTTAAATGGAAGCAAATAAAAAAGACTAAAAAAAAAAAGTCAATCATGACAAATAAAATAAAATAAGAAAAAGAATATAGTATTTTTTAATCTATGATAAGAAATAATTAAGTTTGGTAATCGGTATATATTATTTTTTACATATTAAAATCTTAACTAAAATAAATCTATATAACAATACAGGTCTTGATTTAAGCTCTTTTAAATGTATACAAATATTTTTCATCGACGTTCAATAAACAAAAATTAATTTGATCGATGAAAGAATCCGATTGGACATATCCGATATAGTCTTTTATTGAAACGAAATAAGGGTTATTAAATACAAGAATTTCAATTTTAGGTACAGAGAGATTCTCTATCGATTGCATTCTCCATCTACTTAAGAACCCTCTCCAAGCACTATAAAACTGAAAGAACAAATCAAGTCGAATCGATTACACCGCACTAGATTGATGATCAAAATTGAATACACCAAATCTTAATTCCAAACTCTTGAAACAACACAGTTTAAACATCACACCTGAACATCACCAGTGTTTACCTACTTCAACTGCCAACAAAGATTGTCATGACTCCCATATTCCAAAAGGAAAAGCTAAACTGATGATCAATGGACGGATAGTTCGAACCGTCCGATACACAATTCAAGAAAATAATAATGTCTGTTCGATGACGGACGAGACGGATCCATTAGGTTGTTATTTTCAACCACACAGCACAATAAAATGGTGATTGTTCAACAGTTATGAGGACCGGTCATTATTATGATACGATCCATATAAGAGAAACTAAGCTTAGTAACTTCGCATAAGTGCCCCCAAGTTTTGGGTGGTTTCCTACTGATTGCAGCTCGAGCACTAGAGAGCAGCTCGGAAACAACACCATCTTATCCCACAAGCAAATATGCTTATAAATACATGAAAAAATACTGGCCAACATGGTCAGCATTTATAATTAGAGAGAAAATTTTGATGCAGAGCAATATCAGAATCCTGTCAAAAAAAATTCCGGATAGAAATTTCGGCAACTCTGTCACAAGAAGATACACTGCAACTAATCATAAGAGGAAGACAGAATGGGCTATTTGACAAGTCTGTCCACTTTTAGTTATCACAATAATGTAGCATATCAGTCTAATGCTGTACTTCACTACGTTTATATTCAATTGCAATTTCCAAACAAGTTTAAAAAGGTGTAAATAAGTAATTGATTTACAAACATTTATTGAGTTTACACCAGAAACATGAAGCGATTACTCTTATATCCCGTTGCCAGTTGCTTCTTGATCCAAGGCTCCACCTCAAGTTAAAAGCTTCGTAGCAGCTACTTCTCAGTGGCAATCCTAGTGTCTTAGCAATCTTACAAATATGTGAAAAACAAGTTAGTGCAGCACTTGAAAACTACAAGATCATGGATGATAAATGGAAATAAGTCAAAATTAGATTGGAAGGAAACAAAAATCTCTAATGGATAATGAATCTTTGCTCTCAGTTGGTTATGATTATGCCGAGAAAACATTGGTTGCATATAACTTTTCAGGTGACAACCAGGTTTCTTTAATTATGTGGAGACATGCTGAAAATTCACAACATTTGAATACCAGGTCAAACGAATTCAAAGAGAAAACACTCGGTTGCTGACGGGTCATATGTTGTTAAAAGTTAAAACAGTACTACCCATAAAGGCCCAAATGCAAAAAATCCAAATTCTAAAACACCTAATGCTAGAACAAAGAAACAAGTGCATCTAGCTAAATTAAATGCAGAGGAAAGATTGGCAGGATTTTGTGCCATGGCCAAAGTGTTGTTCTGAATATTCTGGGACAAAATTTGTTGCCTTGCTGAAGGTTGATTCACCATAGAGACAGATAATGGTTGCCCTTGGTTGGCTTGTGATTGTACACCAAGCAATGCTATCAAGGAAGCATATTTGGTCAGTCCCAAGAAGTTTGAACCCTCGAAAAATGAATATCATGTTTACAAGTTCCAAGCCTCCAACCACAGCTTTTACTTTAACAAACCTTGGATTAATATGCTTTCTTCAACTTCTTATAGGGATGGCTCTGGGAAAAAAATCTGTCACATTAACAAACATTTACTTGCAGCAACACAAATGGTGCCCAACCACGACCTACTACATGACACCATGATGCCCCGATGCCAATCATATGTGAGTCACATGCCCATGTGGCCATGACACTTGATGCAGGCCACATCTAGTGAATATTCCCCACAGTAACATATGCTGGTTGGGCAATGAGGTTTGTGGTTTCTATTAGTTGTCCTCATTCCTCATGAATATTTATATAGACGGTGTAGCTTCAACTAGGTTGCAAGTCCTTGTTGAGCTATCTCATATGTGCTTCTACACATGTTGAGACAAGGAATAAGGATTGCCACTTTGTGGCATGGGAGTCTCCTATGTCTTTCTAGCATTGCTAGATTGCATGTCATGTCAGTCCACACCTTTCTATCAGCTGGCACAGCCAAAAAGATAGCTTAGCGATAGTTCAACACCTTCAGCATAGTTCGGCATGGTGTGTGCCTACACCTTTCTTATGTGGTAAATTTTGAAGACAAAATGTAAAAATCATTCCAATACATTTACCTTTTCTGGAAAATAAGCAGAAACAATCCCATGTTTAATGAAGGATTTTTGTATCTCTAATGGTTTATCAACACTGAAATGTTCAAGTACCTAACCCTTATATGAATACCACTCATCTTATTATTATCAGGTGACTTAAGCCAGTAACCAAAATGCTAAATGAGCATCAACACTATTGGGAAACCTTGGGGAGTATTACATGTGCAGTGGAAAGTGAAAACAAAAACTGATTTCCCAAAACAATCTTATCGAATCGTGGTGCGATGATCGGAAGCGAAAAACTCGAAAGCGATAAAACAACGTAAGGGGTGTGAGACGTTCTCACCTAGGTGAAACCATATATCCCCTAATATGTAGATCTCAGTCCGTGGATGAAGGAGCTCTCGTAAACTCCTCTTTAGCGGTGATCCACACAGCGGATGCGGCAACGATGCACCTTCTAGTGCAGCACGTTCTTTCCTCGTGTTCGCGCACCACCATGCCGCAACAACCAAGGAGGGGTCGATCCCTCTTGCTATCCTCTCGCACCACACCAGAGAGGGATAGTCGACTGGAGGAAGAAGCAGGGAGGAGATGAAAGAGGTGGCGACAATAGGGGTCTAGCTTATGATCCCTTTAAGCCTCAACTCCTATATATTGAGAACCCTATTTACTTACCATAATGGATCCTGCCTTAATGGGTACTGAATCTCCATTCAATTATCTTGACTAAATGGATATTGGATCCCTGTCCAATAACCACTCTAAACCCTATTGGGTCTAACCAAATGGATACAAGAAAATAGGGAATTATTAGATATCTCATATTCAATCCTCTACTCGTGCGTTCTCCACCATATGTGTATGATCCTCTATGCCCAATATTAAGCTGGCCGTGAGTTGCACTTGTCAAAACTTCATTTGACTAAGTGAATTATTATCTCAATAATAATTCACTCAACTCATCGACCATTATCGTATTAAGCCACTATGCCATAGTCCCCAGATGTTACAGAGGGATCTAATCTATTGGACCTGTCTACCCTCAGTTACCGTGTATCTATAGTCTCTCATTTATCTAACGTCCCTGAGATCGTATATAGAGCATGGTGCTATCAGGGCCATACGAAATTCATCCGAGTCTTACTATAATTAGATTCTCCCGGAGAACTCGTCTTTGAATCCGAATCTCGCGCTTATCGGATTTATCACGATCCGATCGACCCTGGTTAGGGATTTGCATAAGTGAGAACACACATGATATTCCTCTTATGATACCGAGAGTGGATGATCTTCTATTGACACTCAATTGTCTTCATAAGATTGACTATCATTCCCAATGACCGAATGTGTTAGATTTGGAACTTCTAGACCTATAAGTCTGGTATTAAAGAATGAAGTACTCAAACAAGGCATCCTTGGTGTCTCAAGTCTAAGAACCAGATTCACAATCGGAACTACGGAATCACTATTTGATGATAAAGTATTATTAAGCAACCAGCATTCCGTAAGCGGATCATTCAATAAACTTATTCTCCAATGAGCATCAGTACAGTATCCCCACACAAGCAGCTATGAGATCAGTTGCCTCCATCATATGAACAGGTATATAGCACACCGATCAATCCGATTATCTTGATGACCCTCTCAAGTAACCTACAACCGAGAATATTTAGGGTTTGTATCTAATGACGAATTAGTCACATTATCATAATCTAATCATGATCCAATTCTCATTGCACAGATCGAAGGACATCATAATATATTCATCATAAATATAAAATAAAAAAATATTATAAAAATAATAACAAAAAAGATTATGTAGCGTGTCACATGTGTCATCACTTACGTGATTGACTTGCAGGGCACCTGTAACTAGCAAACACTAGGTAGGTGGTATCTATTATAGTTTCAAACTCACATACTGGAATTGAAACATGGTTTAATTGATCAATGTGCTCTATGTCAATAGGATATAGTCACAGTCCCACACCTATACTATTGCAACAAACAATCTGTAGGTACCAAATATATGTGTAAATTCTTTCATCCAAAATAAAATATTTCCTAAATAGACCTTTCAAAAATATATTTTGAAAATAGCTCTTTTTATAATATTCGTAAAAGAAACATCATTTTTTATGACTTAGGGAAGCCTAAAATTAATGTTGTAAATAGCATATTTTGTTTTGTGAAAAATGATATTGTGACAAGTAGTTTTACTAAAATCACTTTGCAATAGCAATTTCACACGTTAGATTGGAACTATTATCAGAGTTATCATTTCTTTTGCACAAAAAATGCCATTATGATTAGAGCTATGACACATGTAAGACTGCTTTGACATCCTCTAAGAAATATTTTTTAAAATGGTGTTATCAAGGGAAAAGCTTCCCAGAGTAATTCCAAATTCACAAGTTCAATGAACCTATATCTCCCATTTGAAGCTTAAATTCTTGAACCTTGTTTCGTAATACAAAATAACAAAAAGAGTTCACAGACTTTGTACATGATTGTAATTCATTATGCACATCAATATTTACTCATAAATAAAAATACATTGATTTTATGGAGAACATAAACATTAACAAATTTTGACCGAGCAGACTTATTTTCAAGTAAGGGTTGTAGTTGCATGAAGCCTCATCTAGTTTAAATGCCAAACCTCACCATTAAGTAATATTGAGATGCACATCCAAAACTTAACTACCACCAACAAGTTTTCAATTGAATGATTATAACTGCGTGTAGGGACTGCAGAATATATAACGTGAAAGAAGCATATCCCCCACAGAAATTGTCAACTAATTATAATCATTTAAATGAACATTTTAATTATGGAATGGAAAAGTCATTTGGGTAAGCACGATAATGTCTTAGCTGATTAGCTAGCATTTCCAATCTAAAAGATGTAACAAAATAATTTTGCCTTGTAATATTTCTGAGAGGAATCGTATCATTCTTTTTACTATTGCTTATCACCGTAAGCCATCAATCAAATTTAAGTGTACAAGTTATTTGATCTAGCTAGAATCTAATACGTCTTCCCTGTGTCATACTTCACAATTATCCGTAAATCACCAATTTACCACATTCCTAGAGTATCTACTACTCAAGAACAATAGTTTGTGGCAAGGTTCGTCGTACCACAACGTACCGTGTGTTAGTATGGGCGGTATATACCGGTCCGACAAGGGACCGATATGAGTGGGACATTCGTATGGTCACATGTACCGTATGTTGGTATGCTCAATATAGCTTGATACAACTCAGTACATATCATATTGACAGTTTGTTGGTACACCAGTATGGACTAGTAAAACGAACCTTGGTTAGTAGTAAGAGGACAAGATAATTAAAAAAATATGGTTTTATTTCTTAGTATACTGCATCTTCAAATCCAATATGCACAAAACATTAAATTTTTAGCATATGACTCTTTCAACTCTCCTGTAAGTCCTTTTGGCCTCAGAATCAATATAAATTGATTTATTTGCCAACACTTAAAGTCCCCTCTATACATAGTAAATAAATCAGTTTAGGGTGACAGCGTGTGCCAAATGACTTCGACCAATTTCTTTTCTGCACAGACTTTTAAGATCCAGTGAAACATTTGGTGGATCACTGGATTGTTCTTTATCTAAAAGGCTTCAAATGTTTAAAACTAACAAATGAAAAATAATAAGGTCCACCTCTCCAGAAAGGCCGTCATTCGAGAGGAGGCAGCTTCTCAGCCAGTCCAACTTGCCTAGCAAGTTATATTAATATACAACCAGCTTCAGATTATTATATACCTCCTCAGTTATATTAATGTATAAGCAAGGACAAAAAGTAAATACTCGACCACAACAGCAATTTAGAACAATGTAAAAGAAGATCAATTTAAACAACTCAAGTTCTAGGTTTTATAAAGTATAATCCAGTCAAAACCATGACAAACTTATCAAATAATAGCATAGCTCTTGTCAAAGTATGAACACTGAAGAACTTACAAAGAGATGAAAATCAAGATACATGAAAGATCAAACACCTAGATGACAACAAGATAAAAGATGGGCACAGGATGGAGTATAAAATCTTCAATAACTTCAAAGTCTGGCAAATGTCATTTAAACACTCGAGAACCACAGAGTACACAGGACAAAATAAAAAAGAATCTATAGATTCATTTTATATGAAAAAGAATGAATATAAGTAGTAATATTATAATATACACAATACACAAAAGGAATGAAGTAAACAAAATTGACTGTGATATTTTGAATAAAATATATCTTATCCATAATTCAGAATGTCTAATTTGTACAGAAAAGAAAGCATTTCATGGTACCTACCTGGGTCTGCAGAATTTTGGTTGAGAACTGCGCTGTTGGATATTAAAGGGTTAATTGAAGCAGGATGCTGAGACTTATTCTCCATTGAAAGCATTTTTAGAGAAATTTTCCTCAAATAATCAAACTGAAAAATTAGAAAGAAAAAAATATTTCATACAGTGCTTACAGTTCATACCAATAAGCAAGAATAAACAAATATATTGGATTCTGAAAGACATATATGGTACAGATCCAAATTAGTCATGCAAAATGCTCAAGAGTAATCTCATCCACAGCCTATTAACATGTACTGTTTATTTATCAAGCTTATAGCCAGTAAGCATCAGGTTTTCTTAAGGATGAAATTATAACAAACAACAAATTCTGGTACTCGAATGCAACAAAAGAGCTACTATGGTGCAGCAAGAGAGTACTACAAAAGGCTATCTTTTGTGCTTCTTCATTTTCCAGCATGTAAGAAGACTATTCATAAAAATATTATCAATAGACGAAAAAGGCAAATACTATCAAAACATTGTCATCAAACCAAAATGTAAATACCACCAAAACAAGCAACGACCACAAGGTTTCAAAACCCAGTCTGGTACTGTTTTTAGCAAATGGTCAGACTAGCATAGTACTAATACACTGGGCAATATGCTTAACTGTACAATCCGGTAGCATAAAAAAATTTAAAAAATTTAAATGCCAACTAGTATTGCACCTTAGTTAGACCGATAAACACCAGTCTATATGTACTGGTCCAACCAGCATTTCAAACATTGGTTGAGAACGCACCTAACAATGGCAAAGCAAAGACGAAGATTAAAGACGAATTGGTTAATTTACCCGATCAGAAGCTGCAGTATATATCTTCTCCTCAAACCGAGTAGCAATTTTCTGATGTTCAATTAAGCCCTCGGGCACAGAGATAGGCAGATGCCTCTTCAAAGTTTCCATTCTACATATAGAGAACATTGTACTCTTACAAAATGAAAATTATGAACAGAATAAATTTTGAGAACCAGGAGAAAGACAAATGAATGACAACCACTAACTGATCTACAGAATTTTTTCCAAAATTGCACATGCTAGAGTGTGAACAAATAGTGTATGAAACTCTGATAAAGTGAGTGGAAAAAAGAGTAAAAATATGAATCAAGACTTCTTACGACTTTTTCTTTTAAATCAATGCCAGTACCAGTACATACCTTCAGCTTTGTACTAGTCCAGTACAAATCCATACAAAAACAAAGAAAACAAAAACACCAATTAGGCCTCACAAGTGTGAGCCCTCTTCTCGTGAGCCACATGGAACCAATGCTATCATTGTTGTACACTGTCACCAGTCCCTAGTACGCTCCCCCCTCTTCTCCTCTTCCTCCACGACCACCCCTTCATCCTTCCTCCTCCTCCTTCCTCCAGCGCATCCTCTTCTTCCTCCTCTACTGTTGCTTCCTCTTCCCCTTCTTCTTCGTCTTCGAAACACTGATTGATACCAATGCACCATGTGTTGATACTACATGATAAGCCAGTAATGATCGGTACATACTGGTCCGACCAACAACCCATATGGGTCCGGTACACGATATGGCATTCCTTGGCCAACACTAACTAAAACTGGCATGTGATGGAAAACCGAGAGCAAAAGAATTATTGATTATATCAACCAAGAAAAGGTGTATGATAGGGACTCCAGTGTAACTAGCATAGTGACTAATGACTAACAAAAAGCCATGAGTATACATTATATGTCAGTATAGCCATGACTATACATTATATATCAGTATCTGATCCACAAAATGCATGATGGATCACTTTTCAGTGCCAAACAAAAGGTTTAAACAATTATGTTCCTTTTTTTACAATAGACTTACTCGATATATTTGAACTCACAAGTGCATATTACCTTCCCAAGCATGTTCCAATGAGGTTCCAACAACGTATATTATTTTGCTAATTTATTTATTTTTTTGGTAAAAACGGAGTCAGCCTATGTTCCAAGTTACAAGTTAGTAACTACAGAAAAAAAAAAATCTGTAGTATCATGAAATATAGAGCTAAAGATATGGGAAAAGAATGATGAAGCCATTAGTAACGTTAAACATAGAGCTAAAGATACTAAAAACACAAAGGTAAGTTTACAGGAAACAACTTTGTACATTGTTTACACTTTGAATTTATTTACCAAAAAGGAAAGCTTGAAGATGTCTCTCATATAGAAAGAGCAGGGTAGTCAAATTGCAGACATCTCTGGTATGGTGCACCCACCAAGTGCAAATCTAATTAACAGATACAAACTTCAAAATTTAGCTTCAAGATAACTCATGTTCACCATACTGCTGGACAATTAGGCATAGTTTGTGTTTTTGTGGTATTACCAGATTCTCATACGATACATCTGATCCATATCCATATCATCCGAGGGAAATTCGATTTTGATTGAATTCTTTGTTATATGGCTGCATTAAGTAACTCTTTACCGCCCACACCGTTATGGTACGGGTGGTATTTACCACTCCAACTGGTAGCCAAGACTCATACCACTCTTTACTGACAGATTCAAGACCAGTTGAAGGGGTTATAACCAAGGTTCGAAATTTCGTACCGTACCGGAGTTTCGACGATCTCTCGGTACGGTACGGAACGGTATACCGCTCGGTATACCGAGCGATATATGTATATATATATATATATATATATATATATATATATATATATATATATATATATATATATATATATATATATATATATATATATATATATATATATATATATATATATATATATTATATTTATTTTTTTTATTTTTTTATTGGCCGACGTCGCATCGCCTCGACGACGTCGCCTTTTCCTTCCCCACACGGGGCGACGTCGCCGAGGCGACGTTTATTTAAATTATATATATATATATATATATAGCGACGTCGCCGAGAAAGGCGACGTCGTGTCGCCTCGGTGACATCGCTGAGGCGACGCGACGTCGCCTCGATTTTATTTAAATTATTAATATATATATATATATATATATATATATATATATATATATATTATTATTATTATTCGTTCCGCCCGGTAACGGGCGGTCTGCGTACCGATATACCATCGGACCGGTACGTACCGCTCGTACCGGGCGGTACGGGTCGGTATGGCAATCCTTGGTTATAACCATAACCCCCTTGTACAGGACTTACCAACTAATACAGATCCATTACCAGGCGATAAACCCACCCAGATATGATGTGCCCCAACGAAACCCATTGGGGGGGTCTCTTTGGGCACTTTAAAATCACCCACCAACCCCAACCAGCCCAACCCCCAAAATCCAAATCTCTCAAAACTTCATTGAAGATCACTAAGGGAGGTTGATTTGGAACATAGGAAGATTGAAATCTCAAGATCTGGTCTGATTTCTTTCCAAATTAAGATAAATCTGAACCTAATCAATAATATACTTTCATGCAATTAGGTTGGGGCTTATGTTTATTCTTCCATTCTTAGCTTGAATCTCTTCCATTTAGAAAAGCAATTACAACGTAGTTCAATTTTCATAAGATCCTAGCACATACAACCAATGGTCCTTGATAGCGAAGCATGTTGTCCTCCCAACCCAAGAGAGATACGTGAGACATCTAGATGAGGATTTCTATGAGCTTAGAGACTGGATTAAATTATTCAAAAAACAAAGAGGCCTGACCTTTATGGTGTCACAATGATGTCGGGGCCAACAAAAATGAGCATCATCGACTTCATTGCTTATTTCAACAAGATAGTTTTTCATAAGTCACTTGATGCATCTGACAAGATCTATTAAGCGAATGATAAAGCGGCAAATTTCGAGGGGACCAATCATCATTGTAGGTTGATATGGAGACCGAATTATTCCTACTTGCTATCACACACCAAAAATGCTACCTAAAACAGTATGCTTCCAAAAAATGATATTTTCTTTTCTTTTAGATCTATGGATGGATAGTTAATTGGTTGGACAAAAAACCTGAGTGGCACCTGTTTCTCAAATTGGCTATTTCTCCATCTCCAGAGATGTATAAATCCTTCACGATGTAAAGTACTCGTTGATTTGGAACTATGCCTTATGTTATCTTTCAATTCTCTCCCAAAAATATTTACCTAATCCATCCCCCTTCCCCAATAAAAGCATGAGCCTCTATGGAAATCTGTATCGGCCACATAGACAGTGAAAGATGTATAGGAATCTTAACTGTATCCCATTTGAAAATCCAAAGATATCAGAGATCAAACTTTCTCCCCCCTCAACAGACTCAACGGCCTCTGCTTACTACATGCAATAAGAAAGATCCCATTTTGAATTTTTCCGTACAGCTCCCTCTTAGTTCCAATCATACAATCCACCAGCAGTTTACTAATATGATATCATGTAAAATTTCCTGGTCGGATACAAAAACAAATTTTTTGAGCATTCCTCAGTCACAGCCTATGATCCAACAAATGAAATCGAGACCAGAACCCTGAGAGATCAACCCTTTGGACATGTCATAAGCACGCGTATTTGCATAGGTGGTACGATGTGATCGATTAATGAATATCAAAATTTGAAACGAAGTTGAAGTTGATAGAGAGGTGACTAAAAGAAAATTTGACTCGTTTCTCAAGGAAACTACGAGTTCATTATCGAAAGAAAAAGACCGTGGTACAAATTACACGAACAAAAACCCTAACAAAGTAATAACAACAACAATAATATTTTTTTCTCAAGTGCTTTAGATTTTTCACATCCAACCCACAGAAGGACCTTAATCTCACACAAAAGACTGCTATAAATTCAAAAATATCAACCAAAATCGAGCGATGAAAGACGCCTGCACATCAGGAAAACCAAGAAAACTTTGAGGAAGAGGAAATAGTCCACTTACATGCTATTTACAATCCTTTGCCGCGCCTCCGGGTGGAGTTGGGTCCTCCAGTCGCCGGATCCCCCATCCGAGGCGGCGGCGCTCTCCCCCTGAGCCGGCCTCCAACTATTCCCCTCCATCGGAAGGATCTAAAGCACGCACCACTCAAATTGAGATCTCAGAGCCGGGGAAATCAAAGTAGATAGGAATCCGCGGGGAAATCGATCCGGCAACAACGAAAAAGTGGGTTGCCGAGGACGAGCGAGAAACGTGCGAAGAGCCGAGAGAGAGAGGGGGGGCGTAGAAAGAAAGCTTTGAGGGAAGGGAGGAAGTGCGGTGGGGGATTCCCTTCAAACATATACACAGCAGCCGAGAAGAAAACTGCGCCTTCCACCCAAAAGATAAAAAATTCAAATATAAGAAAATAAAAATAAAATAAAGATAAATTAAGATAAAAGGCAATAAACGAACATTAAAGTTTTAAATGGAAGCAAATAAAAATGACTAAAAAATAAAAAGTCAATCATGGCAAATAAAATAAAATAAGAAAAAGAATATAGTATTTTTTAATCTATGATAAGAAATAATTATGTTTGGTAATTAGTATATATTATTTTTTTACATATTAAAATATTAACTAAAATTAATCTATATAACAAATATTTTTCGTCCACGATCGATGAACTAAAATTAATTTGATCGATGAAAGAATCCTATTAGACATATCCAATATAGTCTTTTATTGAAACGAAATAAGCATTATTAAATACAAGAATTTCATCTTTAGCTACAGAGAAATTCTCTCTCGATTGTATTCTCCATCTCCAAGCACTACAAAACCGAAATAACAAATCAAGTCGAATCGATTACAACGCACTGCATTGATAATCAAAGTTGATTACACCAAATCTTAATTCCAAACTCTTGAAACATCACAGTTTATTGAGTTTACACCAGAAACATGAACCGATTACTCTTATATCCCGTTGCCAATTGCTTCTTGCTTCTCGATCCAAGCCCCACCTCAGTTAAAAGCTTCTTAGCAGCTACTTCTCAGTGGCAATCCTAGTGTCTTAGCAATCTTACAAATATGTGCAAAACAAGTTAGTGCAGCACTTGAAAACTACAAGATCATGCATGATAAATGGAAATCAGTCAAAATTAGAATGGAAGGAAACAAAAATCTCTAATGGATTATGAATCTTCGCACTCAGTTGGTTATGATTATGCCGAGAAAACATTGGTTGCATATAACTTTTCAGGTGACAACCAGGTTTCTTTAATTATGTGGAGACATGCTGAAAATTCACAACATTTGAATACCAGGTCTAACGAATTCAAAGAGAAAACACTCGGTTGCTGACGGGTCGTATGTTGTTAAAAGTTAAAACAGTACTACCCATAAAGGTCCAAATGCAAAAAATCCAAATACTGAAACACCTAATGCTAGAACAAAGAAACAAGTGCATCTAGCTAAATTAAATGACTAGAATTGATTGATGAGACAATCCTGGAGAAAGCTGGTGACGAATGAGTTCCATGTATCAAACAAATACTGGATAAATGCATGATAATTGGAATTTTGTATTTTCCCTCTTATATGGTTTATCTTTACTGCTGAATTCGTCCAATAGTGTAGTTAAAAGGAGGTAACGAGTTTAGAGTACTATTCTGAATAGGGTAATAGATACAGAGACAAAAATGCATCTTGTCTTGAATATTTATGATATTAAGAAAGTAAAGGAACCAAGAATAAAGCAAGGGCACTGTGAATTGTTATAAGATTGCTATGTCAAATCTCATTCTTGGGGCTATATTAATAAAGCCCATACAGCAACTAGCTTCTCACGTAAAGAAGGTTTAGACATGTCCCCTTCGATCACCATTCTGATTCATTTAATTAGACAGTCATGTAAAGGACTCAAAGAAGCCATAGCTATATCCAAATAGCCAGACGTCAACAATTTTCTTTTTCCCCTATCTTGTGGAATTCTGGATAAGGTTTCCATATTCTGAGACAAATCATATTCTTGCTTTTACTCAAATCATGTCTTTGATATTAATGGTTGCAAGAACCCTCTTTCGCTCAAATCATATTCTTCAAGCTTAAAAAAAAACGCACATACAACTACTAATCATATTCTTTTTCTCCTATCATATCTTTGATATTTACGGTCACAAGAACTTGCTTTTGCTCAAATCATATTCTTCAAGCTATAAAAATAAAGCCCATATAACTACTAATCATATTCTTTTTCTCCTATCATGCCTTTGGTATTTATGGTCACAACACAAGAAATTGCTTTTGCTCAAATCATATTCTTCAAGCTATAAAAATAAAGCCCATACACCTACTAACTTCTAGATAAAGAGGGTTTAGACATGTCCCTTCCAATCACCATTGTGATTCATTTAATTAGACAATCATTTAAAGGCCTTGAGAAGCCAGTTTTTGCTTCTAAAGACTAAATTTAAAAAGTATAAGCAAATTAAAAGAACAGAATTAGGACTACCACAAGATAGAATGTCCATTTAAGAAGAAATAATTTGTGCATACCATCGAGTCGACAAGTATTCTAAAATCTAATGAACCCTATTGAAAAAAAGAGGTCACAAATATTATTTGTCCTTTCACATTCCAGAAAGAATGTTATGTTACAATGCACAGTTATTAATAAGGTACATCAATTTGTAGTTCTAGTAGAAACAATTAATTAATCAATCACATATGCTGTTGTCGTTTACAATAAATTCCAATTTATTTTCACATTGTACTATCAAACATCTCACTAGATCATAACACATAATATTATTATTCTATGATTTTCTATTGTTGTTTTATATGCCAAACTAAATCAAACAATTCATCCATAATATTATAGCAGCTCATTAACTTTCATAACTAGCACGCTTGACTGATGATTTTATGAAAAAAAACACTAAAACATCTTTATTTATATATTCAGAATAAGCATGAAACCAGCTAATGAGAGTGACAACCTATTCACTAATGCAAAACTATTGAGTTAAACTAGACCCAACCACCAAATAGGCCTAAAACAATAAAAAAGGATTTGCCTTACTCAATTCACTAAAAGCTGATGGGAAACAGCTTCGCAATTTAGAGTTCAGAAAAAGGAAACTATGGAACTTGGTTCATTCAATTCGGACAATGGAAACAGAACTAAATAATTAAAACAAGATTTAATTTTTGGAAGGTTGAGGAAAAATGCAATAAATTAGGAAAAAAAAAATGTCCAAGTCAACACGATAAGCACCTTTTCAGAAATCATACCAAGAAATTGTATCGGAGGCAGTACATTTCAAAAATGAGCAAAAAAAAAAGAAGATGGGTCACACATGGCAGAAAAATCAGAGTGCCAAAACCCCCTGTCAAGAACCTGATCAGTCATAATGGACAATTGGTTCCAGTAGACTACCAGCAGGTTTCAGCCCTGCCATGCTGGCAGTAAGGAACACAGGAAGATATTCTTGAGCAGCAGCAAGGAAATAAAGAGTACGATTCGATAATATACATGAGCAATTAATGCTTCATGTTTAAAAGAAAAAAGAACAAAATTAATATACTCGAAAGGGGAAATTTGACTTCCATATTCCAACCAAAATGCAATATCAATAATTCACAGTACCTCATTTGTGACAAAAAGGAACTCAACTTTTAAGTACCTGGATCTGTAGGATTTTGGTTGTTGTTGTTGGACACTGACGTGTTGATTGATGCAGAATGCTGTGTTTCACTCACCACTGAGAGCATTTTCATAGAAATTTTCCTCAAATACTCTGACTGAGAAAATAAGAGTTAGAAGAGTGCTTCTTCAAAGTCTTACTTTTACAGCAACAAAAACAGGAAAGAAAAGGAAAAAAAAAAAAACAAGCGCAGTTTAGTTAACATATACAAGGACGAAGAAAAGTAGGGGCCAAAGTTAGCCAGTCAAAATGCTTATAATAATGCATCTACAGAGTGTATTAACATAAGTGCAGTTTAGTTAGTCTACGGCTTGCAAGTAACATATATTTCTTGAAGGATGAAATTTTCACAAACAGAAGAATCTGTGATTTAATTACACACACCAACAAAGAAACAAAAAAATACGGAAGTATTGATTATCATCAGACAAGAAGCAAATGCCCCCATAACAAATAGTTGAACACACATCTACTGGATGGAAATGTCATCCTAGTAAAATCAGACTCAGAGTAGTCATTTAGAACAACTGAATTTGAAGTCAGTCTAATAAAATGTACCTGATTATGAGCTGCATTGAATATCGCCTCCTCGAGCCGAGCAGCAACGTTCTGAAGTATATTCGAATCCACAGGTTCAGGGAACGGTAGGTGCCTCTTCAAAATCTCGTGTCTACAAACAGATACATTGAAATAATACAACAAAAATTTTGAACAGAAGAAATTTTGAGAAACAATAGGATGATAGGTGATAGAAGGATAAGAACCATCTAACCTATGTGCAAGAACATAGAATTTGTCCAGATTGAACAAATTGAACCCTGAGACATATTCAATTCCTAAAGACAATGATTGAACGAAGATTCAAATTACAAAACAAGACTTCTAAAGATGAATTTCTTTAATATCAGTGCCAGTGCTATCAATTTCATAAAGATACATGATGGAAAACTGAGGGAAAAGGGTTCTTATGAACTAAGAAAAGGTATCTGATGGGGTTTTAAACATAACTAACACAGTGGTTGAGAAATAAATGAAGAGGTATAAATTATATGTCAACATCCGATCCATAAAAATCATGAGGGGAATTTCTTGTGTCATAGCAATAGTACATAAGAAAGTTCCTCTTAGCACGATCAACTTAGCCTATATTTGAATTCATTATAATATGAATTAACTTCCCAAGCAATCTATGGTTCCCAGGGTCCTAATTAAATACTTTACTTTGTGAGAGCAGAATTCACAAAGATTCCTATTTAGAACTCAAGGAAAGGAAAACCTCCAGATCCAAGGATTTCAGAATAGGTAAGACTAAACCAAGAACCAAAGATATAGATAAAATGGATGGTCAAAAATGGTTTGGTTTTTAAAAAGCAACTCTATAAGTTCTTTACATGCTGAATCTACCTATCAAAAGGAGAGCTGGAAGAATATGTCTCATATAGCAAAGTAGGACAGTTAAGGTGCCGTGACATCTCCAGTGTAATATGTACCAATCAAATTGTGTATCTCTGGTGTAACGTAACTATTTTAATGGGGTGCATTTCACTCAATATATGAATAACGAAAAATGGAACACCAAATGGGGAATCCGAAGTAGATGAGATTCAGTAGATTGCTATATGAATGAAATATTTCTCCTCCCTGAAGAAAAAAATTCACTCTTGAAAGAAGAAGATCATAATTAAAACTTCACAAATGACAACATATGTTTTTGCAAAAGCATCAAAATTTCACATCCAAGCAACAGAGGCATCCTAATCTCACCCAACATCGACAACTTATCTATCAAATTAATGATCTATTGTGGTGATCCACAGTCACATCATTAATAATCTTTAAAAGCAAATAAAAAAGAAGGAAAATTTAAGAGAAAGGTATAATCCACTTACATCTGATTTACAATCATATGGCGTGCCTTGGGCTGAAGTTGGGTCCTCCAGTCGGCAGAGCTGCCACTAGCAGCAGTGGAAAGTTCACCCTCAGCCAGACTCCAACTGTTCCCTTGCATTCAACCAAATTGTTTAGACACTTGAAAATGAAATTAAAAGGATTACTCTTTGAGACAAACAGAGAACTATCTCTTCATTTCAACAAATTAGAAAACTGAAAAGCCCAAGGGATATTACCTTCCATAAAAAATATTATTCAATTATTGTCTCATTAGTTATTAAATATTTTTTTGTATCATAAACAAGGTTCGCTGTATCGTACCGTACCGACGTTTTAACCCGGGTTCGGTATGGTATAGTACCGGTGTACCAGGCAGTACATCAGGGCGTACCGTGCGGTACACCCAGGTGTACCGAATATTTTTTTATTTTTTTTCATACTATAGTAGTGCTACAGTATAGTACTATAGCACTGTAGCGGTACCGAGCGGTCCGCGTACCGGTAACCTGTCGGACCGGTACATACCACCCGGTACGGGCGGTATGCTTCGGTATGGCAGACCTTGATCATAAAGGTAAATCCTAATCATATCCTACCCTAAAAGTGAATTGCCATAAATTATTTTGCAAGCAAAGACAATAATTAAGGCTTCTCAAAACATATTTGGTTGTGAAGAAATGGCTATAAAAGTAATCATTTCTTGATTTTAGATAAATAAGTGTAGGACTAAACACAATGTAGTTCCAAAGAGAAAAAGAAGATCATTTCAAAACCTCTTTTAGGGTGAGGAATGCCGTATGGCATTCAAGAAGTTTCTCTCTCACATTGATTAGCTGAAGATCAAGATAAGTCATTGAATAATATCCTACCAAGAATATTTTTGTCACTCAACTGAACATTGGGATTTCCATCTTGCATAAACTCTAGCTCTTATAAAAGTGTCTATATATTACATACACTTACGAAGAAATGTAGGTCTCCTCTATGGCTGGATGAATATGCATCTTTTTTTGGCCCATTTTTTGTCATGCACCAAAACCAAGTATGAGACAAGAACCCAACAGTCATCGTGAGATGTAAACTGTTAGCCAAAATTCTTAGATCAATATGGTCATCCCATAAAATCTAAGGTATAACATGAATAATAAAAAATATATGCATTTCATCAAAAAGCATATGCACATCATAACACACATAGAGAGATGATGAAGCAATAAAGACAGAGCATATCAACTAAAGAATAATCAATAAAAATTTTGTAACAATATGAATACACACTATATCATTTAACTATAACTACATTTCTAATTCTATAATTTAAATAAATATCATCTCACCCACTGGTTTCATCAGAGTCATCAGATCCAGTGAAAAGAGTTCCTGCAGCGAGGAGAGGTAGTAATATTTATACAAATGTACTCAACAAAAAGGCATCCCTCATAATAGATAGAGCCAAATAGGTGTAGGATGTATGACTAAAAGGAAACTATATAAGGAAAACAAAGCATAATCATATGCAAGTATCATGATTTTATATAAATTAACCAATAACATGTCATATTTCATTGTTCCACCATTTCATGTCAGACCACCACGTCCCATATGTGATATACGTACTGCACATTCTTTTCTTGTATATTGTATACAACTATACATATTGTCCAAAATGTGGCTCTTTTTATGCTTTTCTTGGTTTTTCTCTTTTCTCTTCTTTCTCTTTGTGACATATGACTTCATATTTGGCATGTCTGAAATGTATATCACATCCATCATGTCTTAGCATGGTTATTATCATAAAAACAAGAATCTTGGTGCTGCTAAAATACACTTGAAACTGAGGGATTAGAAGTCCCATTTCATGGAGATCGTTAGTGGAATTAACACCTATCATCAGTTTAAGGGTTTGTTACCTAAAAGGATAAACCTAACAGGATGATACTACGCACCTTTAACACACAGAATGTCTCATGCTAAATCAATAAATATAATGGTTTTAATTATTTGTCTTAATACAGTCTATATTACTTATATTACCCTTTTATATTGTAAGCTCAACACTAAGCTTAACCAGTCCAAAAGTACACCATTCATATTATCATCAAGAAAATACAAGCTCAAAGTAAGAAAATCCACCAAAAGTCAAATTAAAAGTAATAGCTACAATTAAGAAGATGCCCGGCCAGCGAGAGGTGCAAGACCCAACCAAGATGGCACTAACCCAAGCATAGCTACAATAATGGACTCAAGGGGGAATATTCCGCCTATACTACAGAATATCCCCTGGGCCTAGCCTACTATAAAGCACATCAATTTACTGTTATCCATGTGAGTTACTATTTACCCTTGCCTCCACTGCCCACCTCAATACTAACTTGAGCATTGGAAGGACCAAGTCGGCCACACCACCCAACCTAGGTCTCATGCAGGTTGACTCCACGGTGGACATCCGAATCACCTCGACCATCTCGAATCTCTTGTGCTCACGGCTCGAAACTAAGTTGAGTCGATTGGAGCGTCACCTACATCTATCACATCATTTTGGCGTTAGAAGCAGGGCCCATGTTGCATGAATGCCATTTTGCCAACCCACTTAATGAGCATTCGATTGAGGGTGCTCCGTCATCAACTCATAGCACCTTCACCCAAAGTGGACAACAACCAACGTTTCCAAATCTGTACACTTCAACCTCAACACAAACACCAATTCAGTACTGGCAGTTATTTAACAATCCTAGTCTCTTTTTGTCGATAGAGACCCTGATCCAAATGTTGGACCTGACTGAGGTCATCATGAACCACACTCAATAAGTTCAAACATTGACAAGGATGATAAAATCCGTCGTCCCCATGTTACCTCAGTTGGCGCAGTCGGTGCCAACCCCTCCTCTGCAACAATTAGTCGTGCCACAAACGCTTGCCTAAGTGCCTCGATCGACCCAGACATAGGTTGTCCTAGAGCCTCCTTGGCCAACCGACCTTCTGGCTAAGGGGTTGCCATGGTCCTCCATTGTCAAGTTCAACGAACCCTACCACCCGTAGTCAATAATGCTCGAGTCCGGGGCCCAGTTGGTGAACTCAGAAGACACCCTCCTGGCATAGCTCTAGCAAATGGACCAACGCCTTGAGGACCTGCACCACGAGTTCCATATGACAAGAACAAGGAACCCCGTATTCTTCACCTCGATCGAGTCCCTCTTTACTTGACAGATTAAGGAGGAATTGGTCCACTTGAGCTTCTAGTTATCGAATCTAGAAGCATTCAATGGAAAGGCACATCCCACAAAACATGTAGCGGCATTCTATATCCAAATGATGTTGTATAGCACTTTGGGCGCCCTGATGTGCTAAGCCTTCCCCGCAATCCTGAAAGGTGCGACCTAAAAGTGGTTGTGGTACACCTGCTTGAAACCCCTCCAAGTGAGTATCTTCGCTCAATTGGCAAGAGAGTTCGAGGAGTATTTTGCTAGGAACGAGCACCCTCGACGTTAGACCACTACCCTCTTGAGAAGTTGACATACAAAGGGCAAGCTGCTATCGGACTTTGTCACCTGATTTACCAATGAAGACCAAGGCGACACTAATGCTCACCCCTCTGTCCTTGTATAGGCATTTATGATGGGACTGAGGCACATTAGATTATTCTGGTCATTGATAGAGAGACAACCAACCACCATGCCTGAGATGCTTCGAAGGACCAAGCAATATATCACGACCTAAATAATGGTGGCCAAAAGGCACAAGCAATCGCATAGGTGCCTAAAGTAGGAGCGCTTGACTCGTGCCCAATGCCGAGGTCTTCGCGACATAAAGTTCTCAATCGAGCAAGACTTTGGTTGAGAGTCAACCTTCCCCCTCTCAACATGTCGTGCACTGGAGTGATCATATAAATCAGAGAGAAGGAATTACTGCAAGACCCTCGCCCTATGAGTTTTCTGTCGAGAAGAAGAGATAGATCCAAATTCTATTGGTTCCAACAAGACCACGAGCATGACACTAAAGACTGCCTCGACTTCAAGGAGCAAATCGAAGAACTTATTCGTTGAGGGCACCTTGAGTGTTTCATTCGAAGGAGACGAGCCATCCTCGAAACCAGAGGGCCCAATGGAGAAGTAGATCGACATAATCATTGGTGAACCGACATCAAGTGGGGATAGCTCATCTAACGGGAAGGCCTATGCCCAAGCCGCAACAGAGAAGCATCGAACGATAGGAAGTGACACGGAAATAACCTTCAAAGAGGAGTAGGTAGAGAGCACTTCGACCCCAACCATGACGACGCCGTAGTCATCCTTGTTAGAATGATCAACACCCTAGTCAAGAGGGTCATAATCAACACAAGTAGCTCCGCTAACATCCTTTATTTTGATGCCTTTCACAAGCTAGGGTTGACTACTATAAGTTAGGATTGACTACTAACAATTTGACCTCGATGTCTTCTTATCTCACGAGGTTCATCAACTCCATCTCACCCCTCAACATCATCAATCTCCATGTGACCTTCGGCATGGAGCCTAATTCTAAGACAATGCTGACTAAATTTATGGTGGTCGACATCTCCTCAGTGTACAATGCCATCATTGGTCAACTGACGTTGAATAGACTTTAGGCGATGATGTCAACCTACCACATGTCCATGAAATTCCCGACAAGGTCTGGAGTCAGGGAATTAGAGAGCAATCCAAGGGAGTCCTGCAAATGCTGCCTAACCGTGATGTCCTTTTCGAAGAAACTCCGGCTCGAGGTGCTGCTGATGGATCCCAGGGGCGGCATGAAGCTAGTGCCCCATCCTGAGTTGATCAAGACCCTTCTTGAAGTGCCACTAGACCAAGCTCAACCTGATCGAACAATGAAGATCGGGTCGGCTCTACTCGAGTCCAGTCGAGTGGAACTAATAAACTTCTTACGGGCTAATGCAAAGATCTTTGCTTGGTCCCCAAGGGACATGGCCTGGGATGGACTCAGATGTAGCTTAGCACCATTTGAACATCTTTTTAGAGGCCTGACCAATCAAATAAAGGTCACGCAAGTTTGCACCCAATAGCTAGTAGGTCATCAACATCGAAGTAGATAAGTGGTTAGGTGTTGGTTTTATTTCCGAATTACAATACACACAGTGACTAGCTAATGTTGTCCTCGTTAAGAAGGTTAATAAAAAGTGGTGGATGTACGTTAATTATACCAACTTGAAGAAAACTTATCTAAAGGACCAAGGTTTTTAATTTCATATTATACCGGCATATCAAGCCTTGCTCGGTATGGTATATACTGACATACCGAGCGGTACGCCTAAAATAGGCATTTAGCCCTCCGAAAATACCTTAAAAATAGAAAATAAAGTTAGGATAGAGTTTTAAAGTTAGAAATAAATATACATTTAGTATAGTTTTAGTAAAACTAATATAAATTAGGTAAGAATAGTGCTACATATCTTTTTTGGGGTTTTAGGAGTAGCCTTGTGGAAGGTTAGCAATTTTGGTCTGTTTTAAATAGTCAAACCATTGCTTTGTTGAGTTTAAGAGAGTGAAAATGTGAGAATAAGAGAGAAATTATGAGTAAAAATGAGTTTGAGAGAGCTTAAGAGAGCGTGAAAGTGAAATGGATTGAAAGAGACGGGAGGAAAGGGTTTAAAAACACTTTAAGATGCCTCCAATGGTCAAATTGACCGTTTGAAAATCGATATAAATCGGTAACGATTGGTTTCGACCGTTATCGCCTAATACAGGTTGGTGATTGTCGAAATCAACTGGCACTTCCCGATACAAGTCGGTAATGGTCGAAACAGCCCCGTATCGCCCGATACAGGGCCAAAAATCTAGTACCATCCGGTAACTAGCGGTCCGCGTGCCAATAAGATAGCGGACCGGTACATACTGCCCGTACCATTCGGTACAGTACAAAATTAAAAACCTGGCAAAGGACAGCTTCCCCCTCCCTCGGATTGATCAATTGATAGACGCCACCTTGAGGCATAAGTTACATTTTTAGACACGTTCTCAGGATATAACCAAATGTGAATGGCACCTGATGACCAAGAATACATCTCCTTCATCACCAACCAAGGGTCATACTACTACCAAGTTATGCCCTTCGGACTAAAAAAACACAGGTGCAACATATCAAAGAATATTAACAAGATGTTCAAAGACCATAAGGGGAGGAATGTCGAAGCCTATATGGACAACATGATTATGGAAAATAAAACAACTGATGCACACTTGGTCGATATAGCTGAAACATTTCAAATGCTGAACTTACAAAAGTTTCTCGAATTGTGTGGACCTATTTGTTGACGAGTTAGTGACTACCGAGGGCGAAGGAGCCTGTCTTGTCCTTAGAGGCCCAATCAAGCATATTTACAAGTAGGCTCTCCCTGTCATATTCAAGATTTCCAACAATGAAGTAAAGTATGAGGCTTTCCTGTCCCATGTTCAATAAGCTAAGGAGCTCGTCATTCGAGAGCTAACGATCTATAACGACTCCCAGCTGATGGTGAACGAATTCACGGGTAACTTCGAGGCTTAAGATGCAACAATGGCGAAGTACCTTGTTAGGTACAAAAGCTAACACCTCGTTTCTCTAAATTTGAAATCTTTTAGGTGCATCAAGAGAACTCACAAGCGGATGCATTAGCAAGGTTGGCCTCGACTCGAACAATGAAGGAAGACCGCATGCAGGTCGAGATGCTGTCTTCAAGGAGTATTGGCGCCCTGAAAGTTTCCCAAACTGAAGATGAGTCTTGTTGGATGGACAATATCTTGCGGTACAAAAGGGACGACATGCTCCCAACTGACTGTTCCTCGACGAAACAAGTCAGATACCACCAAGCCTAGTATTGCATCATAAATGATAGCCTATATCTCAGGTCCTTTAACTAACCTCTCCTAAGGTGTCGGACATCGCGGGAGGCTGAACATGTCTTGGCTGCGGTGCACGAGAAAATATGCAAATAGCACATCGACGATCGGATGCTCGCCTTCAAGGTTATGACAGGGTACTACTGGTCGATGCTCAGAAAGGACGCAATCTCCCACACCCAGAAGTGTGACTAATGCTAGAGGATTGCTCAAGTCCAGCATCAGCTAGTGATACCCGTCAGCTTGATCAACTGCGGTTGACCTTTTGCTCAAATCATATTCTTCAAGCTATAAAAATAAAGCCCATACACCTACTAACTTCTAGATAAAGAGGGTTTAGACATGTCCCTTCCAATCACCATTGTGATTCATTTAATTAGACAATCATTTAAAGGCCTTGAGAAGCCAGTTTTTGCTTCTAAAGACTAAATTTAAAAAGTATAAGAAAATTAAAAGAACAGAATTAGGACTACCACAAGATAGAATGTCCATTTAAGAAGAAATAATTTGTGCATACCATCGAGTCGACAAGTATTCTAAAATCTAATGAACCCTATTGAAAAAAAGAGGTCACAAATATTATTTGTCCTTTCACATTCTAGAAAGAATGTTATGTTACAATGCACAGTTACTAATAAGGTACATCAATTTGTAGTTCTAGTAGAAACAATTAATTAATCAATCACATATGCTGTTGTCATTTACAATAAATTCCAATTTATTTTCACATTGTACTATCAAACATCTCACTAGATCATAACACATAATATTATTATTCTATGATTTTCTATTGTTGTTTTATATGCCAAACTAAATCAAACAATTCATCCATAATATTATAGCAGCTCATTAACTTTCATAACTAGCACGCTTGACTGATGATTTTATGAAAAAAAACACTAAAACATCTTTATTTATATATTCAGAATAAGCATGAAACCAGCTAATGAGAGTGACAACCTATTCACTAATGCAAAACTATTGAGTTAAACTAGACCCAACCACCAAATAGGCCTAAAACAATAAAAAAGGATTTGCCTTACTCAATTCACTAAAAGCTGATGGGAAACAGCTTCGCAATTTAGAGTTCAGAAAAAGGAAACTATGGAACTTGGTTCATTCAATTCGGACAATGGAAACAGAACTAAATAATTAAAACAAGATTTAATTTTTGGAAGGTTGAGGAAAAATGCAATAAATTAGGAAAAAAAAAATGTCCAAGTCAACACGATAAGCACCTTTTCAGAAATCATACCAAGAAATTGTATCGGAGGCAGTACATTTCAAAAATGAGCAAAAAAAAAAGAAGATGGGTCACACATGGCAGAAAAATCAGAGTGCCAAAACCCCCTGTCAAGAACCTGATCAGTCATAATGGACAATTGGTTCCAGTAGACTACCAGCAGGTTTCAGCCCTGCCATGCTGGCAGTAAAGAACACAGGAAGATATTCTTGAGCAGCAGCAAGGAAATAAAGAGTACGATTCGATAATATACATGAGCAATTAATGCTTCATGTTTAAAAGAAAAAAGAACAAAATTAATATACTCGAAAGGGGAAATTTGACTTCCATATTCCAACCAAAATGCAATATCAATAATTCACAGTACCTCATTTGTGACAAAAAGGAACTCAACTTTTAAGTACCTGGATCTGTAGGATTTTGGTTGTTGTTGTTGGACACTGACGTGTTGATTGATGCAGAATGCTGTGTTTCACTCACCACTGAGAGCATTTTCATAGAAATTTTCCTCAAATACTCTGACTGAGAAAATAAGAGTTAGAAGAGTGCTTCTTCAAAGTCTTACTTTTACAGCAACAAAAACAGGAAAGAAAAGGAAAAAAAAAAAACAAGCGCAGTTTAGTTAACATATACAAGGACGAAGAAAAGTAGGGGCCAAAGTTAGCCAGTCAAAATGCTTATAATAATGCATCTACAGAGTGTATTAACATAAGTGCAGTTTAGTTAGTCTACGGCTTGCAAGTAACATATATTTCTTGAAGGATGAAATTTTCACAAACAGAAGAATCTGTGATTTAATTACACACACCAACAAAGAAACAAAAAAATACGGAAGTATTGATTATCATCAGACAAGAAGCAAATGCCCCCATAACAAATAGTTGAACACACATCTACTGGATGGAAATGTCATCCTAGTAAAATCAGACTCAGAGTAGTCATTTAGAACAACTGAATTTGAAGTCAGTCTAATAAAATGTACCTGATTATGAGCTGCATTGAATATCGCCTCCTCGAGCCGAGCAGCAACGTTCTGAAGTATATTCGAATCCACAGGTTCAGGGAACGGTAGGTGCCTCTTCAAAATCTTGTGTCTACAAACAGATACATTGAAATAATACAACAAAAATTTTGAACAGAAGAAATTTTGAGAAACAATAGGATGATAGGTGATAGAAGGATAAGAACCATCTAACCTATGTGCAAGAACATAGAATTTGTCCAGATTGAACAAATTGAACCCTGAGACATATTCAATTCCTAAAGACAATGATTGAACGAAGATTCAAATTACAAAACAAGACTTCTAAAGATGAATTTCTTTAATATCAGTGCCAGTGCTATCAATTTCATAAAGATACATGATGGAAAACTGAGGGAAAAGGGTTCTTATGAACTAAGAAAAGGTATCTGATGGGGTTTTAAACATAACTAACACAGTGGTTGAGAAATAAATGAAGAGGTATAAATTATATGTCAACATCCGATCCATAAAAATCATGAGGGGAATTTCTTGTGTCATAGCAATAGTACATAAGAAAGTTCCTCTTAGCACGATCAACTTAGCCTATATTTGAATTCATTATAATATGAATTAACTTCCCAAGCAATCTATGGTTCCCAGGGTCCTAATTAAATACTTTACTTTGTGAGAGCAGAATTCACAAAGATTCCTATTTAGAACTCAAGGAAAGGAAAACCTCCAGATCCAAGGATTTCAGAATAGGTAAGACTAAACCAAGAACCAAAGATATAGATAAAATGGATGGTCAAAAATGGTTTGGTTTTTAAAAAGCAACTCTATAAGTTCTTTACATGCTGAATCTACCTATCAAAAGGAGAGCTGGAAGAATATGTCTCATATAGCAAAGTAGGACAGTTAAGGTGCCGTGACATCTCCAGTGTAATATGTACCAATCAAATTGTGTATCTCTGGTGTATCGTAACTATTTTAATGGGGTGCATTTCACTCAATATATGAATAACGAAAAATGGAATACCAAATGGGGAATCCGAAGTAGATGAGATTCAGTAGATTGATATATGAATGAAATATTTCTCCTCCTTGGAGAAAAAAATTCACTCTTGAAAGAAGAAGATCATAATTAAAACTTCACAAATGACGAAAGATGTTTTTGCAAAAGCATCAAAATTTCACATCCAAGCAACAGAGGCATCCTAATCTAACCCAACATCGACAACTTATCTATCAAATTCATGATCCATTGTGGTGATCCACAGTCACATCATTAATAATCTTTAAAAGCAAATAAAAAAGAAGAAAAATTTAAGAGAAAGGTATAATCCACTTACATCTGATTTACAATCATATGGCGTGCCTTGGGCTGAAGCTGGGTCCTCCAGTCGGCAGAGCTCCCACTAGCAGCAGCGGAAATTTCACCCTCAGCCAGACTCCATCTGTTCCCTTCCATTCAACCAAATTGTTTAGACACTTGAAAATGAAATTAACAGGATTACTCTTTGAGACAAACAGAGAACTATCACTTCACTACAACAAATTAGAAAACTGAAAAGCCCAAGGGATATTACCTTCCATAAAAACTATTATTCAATTATTGTCTCATTAGTTATTAAATATTTTTTTGTATCATAAAGGTAAATCCTAATCATATCCTACCCTAAAAGTGAATTGCCATAAATTATTTTGCAAGCAAAGACAATAATTAAGGCTTCTCAAAACATATTTGGTTGTGAAGAAATGGCTATAAAAGTAATCATTCCTTGATTTTAGATAAATATGTGTAGGAGTAAGGAAAATGTAGTTCCAAAGAGAAAAAGAAGATCATTTCAAAACCTCTTCGAGGGTGAGGAAGGCCATATGGCATTCAAGAAGTTTCTCTCTCACATTGATTAGCTGACGATCAAGATAAGTCATTGAATAATATCCTGCCAAGAATATTTTTGTCACTCAACTGTACATTGGGATTTCCATCTTGCATAAACTCTAGCTCTTATAAAAATGTCTATATATTATATACACTTTCAAAGAAATGTAGGTCTCCTCTATGGCTGGATGAATATGCATCTTTTTTTGGCCCCTTTTTTGTCATGCACCAAAACCAAGTATGAGACAAGAACCCAACAGTTATCATGAGATGTAAACTGTTAGCCAAAATTCTTAGATCAATATGGTCATCCCATAAAAACTATGGTCAGTGATTGAAAGAGACGCTCGGGCGCTCGCCTAGGCGCTCGGTCGAGGCGAGGCGAGGCCCGAGCGCCTCGCTAATGTCCCAGGCGACGCGCTTCAAACAGGCGCCGCCTGGGCGCTCGCCCGAGCCCAGGCGCTGGGCGCTTCGGGCGAGCGCCTGGGTAAACCAAGTGACCGAACCAAGATTTTAGGTCTGGTTCGGTCCTGGTTCAGTTGTTAGTTGGTTCAATCGAACCAACTAAACCGATATAACCCTTACCCAACCCTAACCCTTACCCAACCCTAACCCGCTGCCGCTGCCGCTCCCGATCTCGCTGCTCGTCGCTCCTCCTCCCGCTGCAGCTGCTCGTCGCTGTCGCTGCTCGCGTCTCCCGCTGCTCGCACCTCCCGCGAGCCCTCCAGCTGCTCGCGCCTCCCGCGAGCCTTCCCGCTGCTCGCGACTCCCGCGAGCCCTCCTGCTGCTCGCGCCTCCCACTCCCTTTCCCTTTCCCGATGCCGCCGCTCTGTCACGACCTTAGCTGGAATTGCCTAAGGCGTGAGGCACCCTTGCGGCCAAAGACGCGAACTTAGCTTGCGTTGCCTAAGCCGCGAGTCACCCTTGTGGCAAAGACGCGAACTTAGCTTGCGTTGCCTAAGTCGCGCTTCGCCCTTGCGATATTGCTCCGCAAGGATCAGCCCACTTTGTAACCTCTCGCAGGTCCCGAAGGACCTGTAAAAGAGAAAGATGGTTAGTTCGAAAGAACGAGCAACGGACAAGTCCCGAAGTCTCGCGAAAAGGGGAAGCTTTACAAACAATTCGACGAACACCCTGTGTGCACAAGAGAAAAGAGGGAGAGGGAGAAAAACAAGGCTTTCAAGGATGAACGAACAGCTGCAAGCCCACAAACAGCCGCTCACCTGGTCCCGGGCGCGAAGACAAGTTCCCGTAAAGGTCACGTACGAACTTGCGAAAGAGAGTTCAACGCCCGGTATATAACCGAAGCCCCATCCAGCCCTGTGCCACCCGAGGGGTTCCTGGGGTCTGAGATGGCTGACGTTTTGTTGAGCGGAGGCAGTTCTCCGCTCACCTCCCGCGGCACGCGAAAACGGAGCTGTTTTGGGCTGTTTTGGGGCTGTTTTGCTTGGTTCGGTGAGCGGTCGCTTTGTAACGCTGCAGCTTGTTCGAACATACATATTTACAAGCAAAATGACCCAAAACCAAGAGAAAACATGCTGTCAAGCAGCTGTACATGCAGGTGTGAGCGACGAACGGTTCGTTGAACGGACTTGTTGCGGGTGCGCGACGACCGTTCGTGACATTCTCCCCCACTTAAACTGTCGACGCCCTCGTCGACGCTTGTTGGTAGTTGTTGATGACTTCTTCTTCATGTCGCAGGGCGTCTTCAGGCTCCCAACTGGCTTCAGTTCGGGGAAGCTTTCGCCACTTCACCAAGTACTTTGTCTGCTTAGCTCCGTTGGGTAGCTTTATCTTGCGATCCGCCAGAATGGTTTCCACTCGCTTCTCGTAGGAGGCTGTGATGGGAGGTAGCCGAGTTGGAACACTTCGGGAAGCATCTTGCGGATCCGAGTGGTAGGCTTTTAGGTTGCTGGCGTGAAGAACGTTGTGAATTTTGAACCACGCCGGCAGCTGCAACTTGTAAGAGACGTTGCCTACCCTGCTGATAATTGGGAAGGGCCCTTCATACTTGCGCACCAATCCTTTGTGGACTCTGTTCCTAAAGAATTGGAGTGATGCTGGTTGGAGCTTTACCAACACCAAATCGCCAACTTTGAACTCTTGCGGTCGCCTTCCCAAGTCGGCCCACTTCTTCATCCTCTTTGCCGCCTTCTCCAAGTAAGCCCGCGCAATATCTGCATTTCGATGCCACTCCTTTGCGAAATGATAGGCTGATGGACTACTCCCAGTATACCCAATTGCCATGGTGTGCGGAGTCGACGGTTGTTGTCCTGTGATAATTTCGAAAGGGCTCTTGTTGGATGCAGAGCTCCGCTGCAAGTTGTAGGAGAATTGGGCAATGTCCAACAGCTTCACCCAATCTCGTTGATTGGCACTCACGTAGTGCCGGAGATATTGCTCCAAGAGCGAGTTTATTCTTTCAGTCTGGCCATTCGTCTGGGGGTGGAGGCTTGTAGAGAAGTATAACTTTGACCCCAACAATTTGAATAGCTCGGTCCAGAATCGTCCCAGGAACCGAGCGTCTCGATCACTAATGATATTGTGCGGGACTCCCCAATACTTCACTACATCCTTCATCATCAGTCTGGCCGCCTCTTCTGCTGAACAGTGTAGGGGAGCAGCAATGAAAGTTGCATACTTTGAAAACCGATCAACCCACCGGCTTCCGCCGCTCCACCTTGTCTTGTTGGCAAGTAAGGCATGTTCGAACATATTCCTCCACATCAATCCCCATCTTCGACCAGTAGAATGCCCTCTCCACGAGAGCCAACGTTCTGTGAATGCCTGGGTGTCCAGCCCAAAGGGAATCGTGACACTTTTTTAAGAGTTCACGCCTTAAATTGTCCACTCGGGGAACATAAACCCTATTTCCTTTTGTGTAAACAAATCCCTCCTAGACCCAAAATCGTCGTGCCTTGCCTTCTTTGATGAGCTGCATCAGGATAACTGCCTGGGGATCACTATACAGTCCATCCCTGATTCGGGAAAGGAAGTTGGAGTGTAACTGACTTGCTTGGCCTCTGCCCTCCAGTTGTGCAGCATTCACGCATTCCACTTTCCGACTCAACGCATCGGCCACGACATTCGCCTTCCCGGGCTTGTACTCCATTGCCATATCAAATTCAGCCAGGAAGTCCTGCCACCGTGCCTGCTTTGGGGAGAGCTTCTTCTGAGTTTGGAAATAGCTCAGGGCGATGTTGTCTGTCCTCAGCACAAATCGCGACCCGAGGAGGTAGTGTCACCAAACTCGTAGACAATGGATCACTGTTGTCATCTCCTTCTCATGCACTGGATACCGCCTCTCGGTCTCGTTGAGTTTGCGGCTCTCGTAGGCCACCGGATGACCTTCCTGCATGAGTACTCCCCCAATAGCGAAGTCCGAAGCATCTGTATGGACTTCAAAGGGCTCTCCGTAGTTTGGCAATTTGAGTACTGGTTCTTCTAGAACAGCAGCCTTCAGATCTTGGAATGCTTTCTCACATTTGTCAGACCACTTCCAAGGCTGCTCCTTCTTCAGCAACTCCGTCAGTGGGGTTGCCCGCTTCGAATATCCCGCAATGAAGCGTCGATAGTAGTTGATGAAACCAAGGAAGGATCTCAACTCTGGCACCTTCTTTGGAGTTCGCCATTCCGCAACTGCTTGCACCTTCGACTTATCCATCCGAATGGATCCATCACCGATTCGATGCCTCAAGAATAGGATCTCAGTTTGAGCAAAGTAGCATTTCTCCCTTTTTACGAACAAAGTGTTCTCCCTGAGAACCTTGAAAATCGTCCGGAGGTGCTTGACGTGCTCCTCGAGCGTTTGGCTGTAGACGACGATGTCATCTAAGTAGACAACCACGAACTTATCCAAATACTCCTTGAATAGCTGGTTCATGAGAGTGCAGAACGTGGCCGGAGCGTTGGTTAAGCCGAAAGGCATCACCAAGAACTCAAATGCTCCATACCTGGTCACACAGGTAGTCTTTGCTTCGTCGCCTTCAGCAATGCGCACCTGCCAATACCCCGACCGAAGGTCGAGTTTTGAGAAATACTTTGCCTTGCCCAATTGATCGAACAAGTCCGCAATGAACGGGATGGGATACTTGTTCTTCACTGTCACTTTGTTGAGGGCTCGATAGTCGACGCATAATCGGAGGCTCCCATCTTGTTTCTTCTGGAAGAGAACTGGAGCTCCGAAAGGTGCTTTAGAGCTGCAGATGAGACCACCGCTTAGCAGTTCACCTAACTGCTTCCTGAGTTCTGCCAACTCTGGCGGGGGCATGCGGTAGGGTGGTCTCGCTGGAGGCTTCACTCCTGGCTCCAGCTCGATGCTGTGATCCACGCCTCTGCGTGGTGGGAGAGTCTTCGGCAACTCGGGTGGCATAACGTCTTTGAACTCTTTTAGGACGTTCGCCACCACAGCAGGTTCCTGAATGGCCTCCTTGTTGAGTGGCTCTAGCTTCATTACAGCCACGAATGTTAGTTCGCCTTTTCGCACCCCTTTCTTCAATTGTAATGCCGAAATGTGTTGGGGCTCCTTGGTTCCTCTCCGAGAGACGGGAACCACGCAGGGGTCATCGCCTCCCATCATACATAGGGAGTTCAAGAACGGCATCGGCACTAACTTCGCCGCGTGCATAAACTCCATTCCAAGAATCACTTGGAAGTCATCCAGTGGCACGGCCATCATGTTGGTGTTTCCACTCCAAGTCCCAATTTTGATGGGGACTCCCTTCGCCAACCCGGAGATTCACCTGACCTCCGAGTTCACCGCCTTCATTCGACTTGGGCTCTTCTCCAAGGTCAACCCAAGTCGTTGTGCTTCACGATCGACTATGAAGTTGTGGGTAGCGCCCGTGTCCACCATTGCACAGGTCGTTTGGCCATTCAGCTTGATGTCCACATACATCAGTTCACTACTTCCTGCTTTTTGTACCTTGGTCTTCATGTTCTCCCCCACTTGACCCCGCATAGCGTTCAACAGACGAATTGCTCCCATTCGGGGTCCTTGCGACTCCTCGTCGTCGCTGCTGGATTCAGAACTGCTTGAGCTAAGGGCAACAGCTTTGCCCTTGTCCGATCGGGGAGGGTGGATGGAAGCCGTCAAAGCATTGAGTGCCTGTTTTTGTGGGCACTCCCTTACCATGTGCGGTCCTCCGCACAAGAAGCATCCTCCAGGTTTTGAGGCCTTGCCTTTCGGGTTCGGCCCTTTGTGGGAGCTCTTCTTCTTCTGTTCGCCCCCGAGCTCCTTCCCTCGAGAATATTTTGGAGGGCGATTGCCTGAAGATTGTTTCCTTCTCGCTGGGTCTTCAGAGAAAACAAAGTCGGTGAGCCTTTCTGCAGCAGCAATTGCCCCGACCACATCGGTAACATTCCTTCGATTTAGCTCCTGTTGAGCCCATGGTTTCAAACCATCGAGGAAGCTGAACAACTTGTCCTTCTCAGACATGTCCTGTATGTCCAGCATTAGTGCAAAAAATTGTTTCACATAGTCTCGGATGAAGGTACTTTGGCGGAGTTGTCTCAACTTCCTTCTTGCGACGAACTCTGTGTTCTCCGGTAGGAACTGAGTTCTCAACTCCCGCTTCAAGTCCTCTCATGTGTCGACTCGACACCGACCTTGTTGGATCTCCTCCCAACGAGTTCGCCACCAAAGTTTCGCATCCCCATTCAGATACATTGTTGCTATAGAAACTTTGGTATCTTCAGAATCGGGCCTCGTAGCTCGGAAGTATTGCTCCATGTCGAACAGAAAGTTCTCGAGCTCTTTGGCATCTCTGGCCCCTCCATATCCATGAGGCTCAGGTGCCCTCAAGTTTTGTGGCGGTGCAACGCGGGTGTTGCCTCCTCCCGCATTTAGTGTTCTTGTGAGCATAGCCACCTTTGCAGTGAGTTCCGCCACAACATCCTGTAAGTGTTGTACGGAGTCTTTGGTGTCATCAGACAGTCGATCGACTAGGGCCTCGACCTTGTCGATCCTGGACTCCGCTTCCTCTTGCGAGCTCTCTACCCCAACAAGTCTTTGTTGGCCATGGTAGAGTTCCTCCATGCTCGCTTCCAAAACATCCAGGCGGGTTTCCGCCGTCGTGAGTCTCTCCTTATGACTCTTTTTCCCAGTTAGCGCACCAGATTGCGCTTCCTCCGCTCGCGGAGAGTAGCCAACTTCTCGCTCATCCTGTTCGCTGTCGCGCTCCTCTTGAGCGGCTCCAACAGCATGAGAGCGAGTGTGCACATACAGCCCACCTACGGTTGCTTGGGGCAAGGGTTCGGCTTGCCCCGTCTTGCTTGATTCGCCACGATGCTTTGCCATGGCAAAGTTGCAAAGTTCGTTCGCTGTTCGATCGAAGAGCTTGCCCGCTCTGATACCACAATGTCACGACCTTCGCTGGAATTGCCTAAGGCGTGAGGCACCCTTACAGCCAAAGACGCGAACTTAGCTTGCGTTGCCTAAGCCGCGAGTCACTCTTGTGGCAAAGACGCGAACTTAGCTTGCGTTGCCTAAGTCGCGCTTCGCCCTTGCGATATTGCTCCGCAAGGATCAGCCCACTTTGTAACCTCTCGCAGGTCCCGAAGGACCTGTAAAAGAGAAAGATGGTTAGTTCGAAAGAACGAGCAACGGACAAGTCCCGAAGTCTCGCGAAAAGGGGAAGCTTTACAAGCAATTCGACGAACACCCTGTGTGCACAAGAGAAAAGAGGGAGAGGGAGAAAAACAAGGCTTTCAAGGATGAACGAACAGCTGCAAGCCCACAAACAGCCGCTCACCTGGTCCCGGGCGCGAAGACAAGTTCCCGTAAAGGTCACGTGCGAACTTACGAAAGAGAGTTCAACGCCCGGTATATAACCGAAGCCCCATCCAGCCCTGTGCCACCCGGGGGGTTCCTGGGGTCTGAGATGGTTGACGTTTTGGTGAGCGGAGGCAGTTCTCCGCTCACCTCCCGCGGCACGCGAAAACGGAGCTGTTTTGGGGCTGTTTTGCTCGGTTCGGTGAGCGGTCGCTTTGTAACGCTGCAGCTTGTTCGAACTTACATATTTACAAGCAAAATGACCCAAAACCAAGAGAAAACATGCTGTCAAGCAGTTGTACATGCAGGTGTGAGCGACGAACGGTTCGTTGAACGGAGTTGTTGCGGGTGCGCGACGACCGTTCGTGACAGCTCGCCGCTGCTTCCTCGTTTCTCCGTCAGGCTCAGTATACAGTATACTCTTAATATTAAGTTTATTTGAATTTTGAAATGATTAATTTTCAATACTGTTAATAGATTAATAATATATTATTTTGATTTTAATGTTGTTGATTTTTATTTTGATGTAAAATTTTATTGTTTTGAATTTTGAAACTTTTTGTTAATGTGACATTGTGATTTTGTATCTTAGATTTTCTTAATTTAAAAGCATATTTTTATTTAAAATTTTAAATAATTATATTTATTAATTATATTATATATTTTTATATTTTAGCGCCTCGCTTCGCTCGGGCGAGCGCCTAGCGCTTCGAGCGTTTTTGGACCTTGGCGCCTTTTGGCGCCTAGCGCCTTTTAAATCACTGACTAAGGTATAACATGAATAATAAAAAAAATATGCATGTCATCAAAAAGCATATGCACATCATAACACACATAGAGAGATGATGAAGCAATAAAGACATAGCATATCAACTAAAGAATAACCAATAAAAATTTTATAACAATATGAAAAAACACTATATCGTTTAACTATAACTACATTTCTAATTCTATAATTTAAATAAATATCATCTCACCCACTGGTTTCATCAGAGTCATCAGATCCAGTGAAAAGAGTTCCTGCAACGAGGAGAGGTAATAATATTTATACAAATGTACTCAACAAAAAGGCATCCCTCATAATAGATAGAGCCAAATAGGTGTAGGATGTATGACTAAAAGGAAACTATATAAGGAAAACCAAAGCATAATCATATGCAAGTAACATGATTTTATATAAATTAAACAATAACATGTCATATTTCATTGTTCCACCATTTCATGTCAGACCACCACGTCCCATATGTGATATACGTACTGCACATTCTTTTCTTGTATATTGTATACAACAATACATATCATCCAAAATGTGGCTCTTTTTATGCTTTTCTTGTTTTTTCTCTTTTCTCTTCTTTCTCTTTGTGACCTATAATTTCATATTTGTCATGTCTGAAATGTATATCACATCCATCATGTCTTAGCATGGTAATTATCATAAAAGCAAGAATCTTGGTGCTGCTAAAATACACTTGAAACTGAAGGATTAGAAGTCCCATTTCATGGACATCGTTAGTGGAATTAACACCTATCATCAGTTTAAGGGTTTGCTACCTAAAAGGATAAACCTAACAGGATGATACTAAACACCTTTAGCACACAGAATGTCTCATGCTAAATAAATAAATATAATGGTTTTAATTATTTGTCTTAATACAGTCTATATTACTTATATTACCCTCTTATATTGTAAGCTCAACACCAAGCTTAACCAGTCCAAAAGTACGCCATTCATATTATCGTCAAGAAAATACAAGCTCAAAGTAAGAAAATCCACCAAAAGTCAAATTAAAAGTAATAGCTACAATTAAGAAGATGCCCGGCCAGCGAGAGGTGTGAGACCCAACCAAGATGGCACTAACCCAAGCATAGCTACAATAATGGACTCAAGGGGGAATATTCTGCCCATACTACAGAATATCCCCAGGGCCTAGCCTACAATAAAGCACATCAATTTACTGTTATCCATGTGAGTTACTATTTACCCTTGACTCCACTACCCACCTCAATACTAACTCGAGCATTGGAAGGACCAAGTCGGCCACACCACCCAACCTAGGTCTCGTGCAGGTCGACTCCTCGGTGGACATCCGAATCACCTCAACCATCTCGAATCTCTTGTGCACAAGGCTCTAAACTAAGTTGAGCTGATTGGAGCGTCACCTACATCTATCACATCATTTTGGCATTAGAAGGAGGGCCCATATTGCAAGAATGCCATTTTGCCAACCCGCTCAATGAGCATTCGATTGAGGGTGCTCCGTAATCGACTCATAGCACCTTCACCCAAAGTGGACAACAACCAACGTTTCCAACTCTTTACACTTCCACCTCAACACAAACACCAATACAGTACTGGCAGTTGTTTGGCAGTCCTAGTCTCTTTTTGTCCATAGAAACCCTGATCCAGATGTTGGACCTGACTAAGGTCTTCGATTGAGGGTGCTCCGTAATCGACTCATAGCACCTTCACCCGAAGTGGACAACAACCAACGTTTCCAACTCTTTACACATCCACCTCAACACAAACACCAATACAGAACTGGCAGTTGTTTGACAATCCTAGTCTCTTTTTGTCAATAGAGACCCTGATCCAGATGTTGGACCTGACTAAGGTCTTCATGAACCTCACTCAATAAGTTCAAACACTGGCAAGGATGATACAATCTGTCGTCCCTATGTTACCTCAATTGGCGCAGTCGGTGCCAACCCTTCCACTGCAACAGTTTGTCGCACCACAAACGCTTGCCTAAGTGCCTCGATCGACCCAGACATAGGTTGCCCAAGAGCCTCCTTGGCCAACCAACCTTTTGGCTAAGGGGTTGCCTTGGTCCTCTATTGTCAAGTTTAACGAACCCTACCACCCGTAGTCAATAATGCTCGAGTCCGAGGCCTAGTTGGTGAACTCAAAAGACACCCTCCTAGCGTAGCTCCAGCAAATGGACCAATGCCTTGAGGACCTGCACCACGAGTTCCATATGACAAGAACTAGGAACCCCGTAGACTTCACCTTGATCGAGTCCCTCTTTACTTGACAGATTAAGGAGGAATTGGTCCACTTGAGCTTCTAGTTATCGAATCTAGAAGCATTCAATGGAAAGGCAGATCCCACAAAGCATGTATCAGCATTCTATATCCAAATGATGTTGTATGGCACTTTGGGCGCCATGATGTGCTAAGCCTTCCCCATAATCCTAAAAGGTGCGGCCTAAACGTGGTAGTGGTACACCCGCTTAAAACCCCTCCAAGTGAGTACCTTCGCTCAATTGGCAAGAGAGTTCGAGGAGCACTTTGCTGGGAACGTGCACCCTCGACGTTAGACCACTACCCTCTTGGGAAGCTGACATACAAAGGGCAAGCTGCTATCGGACTTTGCCACCTGATTTACCAATGAAGCCCAAGGTGACACTAATGCTCACCCCTCTGTCCTTGTACAGGCATTTATGGTGTGACTGAGGTATATTAGATTATTCTGGTCATTGATAGAGAGACAACCGACCACCATGCCTGAGATGCTTCGAAGGACCAAGCAATATATCACGGCCTAAATAATGGTGGCCAAAGGTACAAGCAATCACATAAGTGCCTAAAGTAGGAGCGCTCGACACGTGCCCAATGCCGAGGTCTTCACGGCATAAAGTTCTCGATCGAGCAAGACTTTGGTTGAGAGTCAACCTTCCCCCTCTCGACATGTCGTGCACAGGAGTGATCATATAAATCAGAGATAAGGAGATGCTGCAACCCTCGCCCTATGAGGTTTGTGTCAAGAAGAAGAGATAGATCCAAATTCTATTGGTTCCACCAAGACCACGAGCAAGACACTGAGGACAGCCACTTCGAGGAGCAAATCGAAGAACTTATTTCATTGAGGGCACCTTGAGTGTTTCATCCAAAGGAGACGAGCCAAACTCGAAACCAGAGGGCCCAGTGGAGAAGTAGATCAACATAATCATTGGTGAACCGACATCGAGTGTGATAGCTCATCTAACGAGAAGGCCTATGCCCAAGCCGCAACAGAGAAGCGTCAAACGATAGAAAGTGAACCGGAAATAACTTTCAAAGAGGAGTAGGTAGGGCACTTCAACCTCAACCATGACGACGCCCTAGTCATCCTTGTTAGAATGATCAACACCCTAGTCAAGAGGGTCACAATCAACACAAGTAGCTCCGCTAACATCCTTTATTTTGATGCCTTTCACAAGCTAGGGTTGACTACTAAGAGTTAGGATTGACTACTAACAACTTGACCTCGATGTCTTATCTCACGAGGTTCATCAACTCCATCTCACCCCTCAACATGATCAATCTCCATGTGAACTTTGGCATGGAGCCTAATTCTAAGACAATGCTGACTAAATTTATGGTGGTCGACATCTCCTCAGTGTACAATGCAATCATTGGTCAACTGACGTTGAATAGACTTTGGGCGATGATGTCAACCTACCACATGTCCATGAAATTCCCGACAAGGTCTGGAGTCGGGGAATTAGAGAGCAATCCAAGGGAGTCCTGCAAATGCTACCTAACCGTAATGTCCTTTTCGAAGAAACTCCGGCTCGAGGTGTTGCTGATGGATCCCAAGGACAACATGAAGCTAGTACCCCATCCTGAGTTGATCAAGACCCTTCTTGAAGTACCACTAGACCAGGCTCAACCTGATCGAACACTGAAGATCAAGTCAACTCTACTCGAGTCTAGTCGAGTGGAACTAATAAACTTCTTACGGGCTAATGCAAAGGTCTTTGCTTGGTCCCCAAGGGACATGGCCTGGGATAGACTCAGATGTAGCTTAGCACCATTTGAACATCTTTCTGGAGGCCCGACCAATTAAACAAAGGTCATGCAAGTTTGCACCTAATAGCTTGTAGGTCATCAACGTCGAAGTAGATAAGTGGTTAGGTGTTGGTTTTATTTCCGAATTACAATACACACAACGACTAGCTAATGTTGTTCTCGTTAAGAAGGCTAATAAAAACTGGTGGATGTACGTTAATTATACCAACTTGAACAAAACTTATCTAAAGGACCAAGGTTTTTAATTTCATATTGTACTGGCATACCAAGCTTTGCTCGATATGGTATGTACTGACATACCGAGCGGTATGCCTAAAATAAGCATAAAACCCTCCGAAAATACCTTAAAAATAGAAAATAAAGTTAGGATAGAGTTTTTAAGTTAGAAATAAATATACATTTAGTATAGTTTTAGCAAAACTAATGTAAATTAGGTAAGAATAGTGCCACATATCTTTTTTGAACTTTGAGGAGTAGCCTTGTGGAAGGTTAGCAATTTTGGTCCGATTCAAATCGTCAAACCGTTGCTTTGTTGAGTTTAGGAGAGTGAAAATATGAGAATAAGAGAGAAATTATGAGTAAAAATGAGTTTGAGAGAGTTTGAGAGAGCGTGAATGTGAAATGGATTGAAAGAGGGGGGAGGAAAGGGTTTAAAAACCCTTTAAGATGCCTCCAATGGTCAAATTGACCGTTTGAAAATTGATATTAATCGATAACGATTGGTTTCAACGTTATTGCCTAATACAGGTTGGTGACGGTTGAAATCGACTAGTACCACCTGATACAAGTCAGTAATGGTCGAAACAGCCCCATATCACCCGATACAGGGCCAAAAATCTGGTACCATCCGGTAACGAGCGGTTCGCGTGCTAATAGGATAGCAGACCGTTACATACTACCCATACCAGCCGGTACAGTACAAAATTAAAAACTTGGCAAAGGAAAACTACCCCCTCCCTCGGATTGATCAATTGATAGATGTCACCTCGGGGCATAAGTTACATTCTTAGACACCTTCTCGGGATATAACCAAATGCGAATGGCACCTCATGACCCAGAATACATCTCCTTCATCACCAACCAAGGGACGTCCTACTACCAAGTTATGCCCTTCGGACTAAAAAAACACGGGTGCAACATATCAAAGAATGATAACAAGATGTTAAAAAACCATAAGGGGAGGAACGTCGAAGCCTATATGGACAACATGATTATGGAAAGTAAAACAACTGATGCACACTTGGTCGATATAGTTGAAACATTTCAAATGCTGAACTCAGGAAAGTTTCTCGAATTATGTGGACCTGTTTGTTGACGAGCTAGTGACTACCGAGGGAGGAGGAGCCTGTCTTGTCCTCAGAGGCCCAAACAAGCATATTTACAAGTAGGCTCTCCACGTCATATTCAAGATTTCCAATAATGAAGTAAAGTACGAGGCTTTCCTGTCCGATGTTCAACTAGCTAAGGAGCTCGTCATTCGAGAGCTAACGATCTATAACGATTCCCAACTGATGGTGAACCAATTCAAGGGGAACTTCGAGGCTTAAGACACAACAATGGCGAAGTACCTTGTTAGGTACAAAAGCTAACACCCCATTTCTCTAAATTTGAAATCTTTCAGGTGCATCAAGAGAACTCACAAGCGGATGCATTAGCAAGGTTGGCCTCGACTTGAACAACGAAGGAAGACCACATGTAGGTCGAGATGCCGTCTTCAAGGAGTATTGTGTTAGAACTCTTGCAGATTCTAGACTTGGGATTGATCTCTTTAAGGGATCGGCCTCCTTGGAACTCTATAGGGGTTCCTCCCTCCAAGTTGCTGCTTAAAGGCTGCAGAAAAGATTCATCTATTGCTTATGAAAAGAGGTGGAATACATGACTATTTATAGGGCTTCTAAACCCTAACTCCTAATAAGACTCTTACTTAAGACTCCTACTTCTAACCAACTCCTAATAGGACTCCTACTCAAGACTCCTATTCCTTTACAACTCCTTATTCTTCTCTAAGAAATAACCTCCTAACCCTAGCCGGCCACTTCACGTCTTTAATAGGGGTCGGCTTAGGTAGGTTTTACATGAATGTCCCTCTCAATTAGGACTCTCCTAGCTAGAGTCCTAACAAACCCGCTCTCTTCAAATCAGCCTTGTCCTCGAGGCTGACGATTCATGAATTTTGGGAATTTGATCTTCAAGTCATCATAGTTCTCCCAAGTGGCATCTTCTGTTAGTAGGTTTGCCTACTGTATTAGCAATTCAGTAGTGGATCGTCATCGTCGAGTCACGATCTGTCGATCAATAATGGGACTTGGCTGAGTTTGAAGTTCTCCTTGGGTAGTCATATTTGGTGGGTGGCTTTGGGCTGTCTCCAAGCACCTATTTACAACTTCCGTCTGGCCGTCGATTTGTGGGTGATATGTCATACTCCTTTTCAATTTAGTACTCTGCATATGGAATAACTTTGTCCAAAATCTGCTCGTGAAGATGCAAGTAGAATTTATCATAAGCACAATGCGTCCCTTATAGTATAATTCTTTTGAGTCCCAATTGTAATGAGCCACAGAGCTTAGTGCTTCCTCCAATTTTTTTATGATCTTACTGGTCTCCAAATCTTCTTGCCATTCCATCTTAATATCCTCAAGGAAGTCACTAGTCGAAAGTGAAATGACCAAAAATTCAGCTTGCTCGGGTAGCTACGAAAGCGCATCTACAACAACATTCTATTTCCTCTTTTTGCAAGTTATTTCATAATCAATTCCAAGAAGTTTTGTTACCCATATTTGCTGCTCAGGGGATGATATCTTTCGCTCCAAAAAGTACTTAAGCTTTTATGGTCGGTTTTAATTTGAAATCGTCGACCAATCAAGTAGAGTCTCCACCTCGTTACTGCGTGCACAATGGCGAGCATCTCCTTATCATATGTTGATATATTTTGATGGGAGGGAGATAATGCCTTGTTAGTGTATGCGAGTGGTCGACCATCTTGTATGAGAATGACTTCATTCCGACTCCAGATGCATCGGCCTCAATAATGAAGGGTCGACTGAAATCTGGTAGTACTAGCACCGGCGTCGTCGTCATGGTTGCCTTAAGTTTGTCGAAGGCAGCGGAGGCTCTGTCCGACCATTGGAAGACATCTTTTTTCAGTAAGGAAGTAAGTGGTGCACTGATCTCTCCATAGTTTTTCACGAACTTGCAGTAGTAGCCTGTTAAACCCAGAAAGCCATGTAGCAATTTTATGTTCCTCGGGGTCAGCCAGTTTTGCATTGCTCCAATTTTGAAGGGGTCTACTGCCACACCTTCCTCTGATATGATATGCCTAAGATATTCCACCTTCTTTTGAAGAAAACAAAAATTCATAATGGTTGTTGTGTGTTCAAAAGGTGGTTTTCGACATGTCTTTTTCGCATACTCGTATTTGATGATACTCGGATCGAAGGTCCAGCTTTATGAAGATTTGTGCTCCCTTTCATCTAGCAACTCATCTACTACTGGAATAGGGTATTTATCCTTGATGGTTATGCCATTGAGAGCTCGGTAATCAACACATAATCGCCATATTCCGTCCTTCTTGCGTACAAGTAGCACCGGTGAAGAATAGAGGTTGCAACTTGGCCGAATAACTCCTGTTTCGAGCATCTCTTTTACAATCCTTTCTATTTCATCCTTCTGGAGATGTAGATATTGATATGGTCGAGTATTTGCTGGAGGTTTGCCTGAAAGAATCGTTATATAATGATCATGCCGACGGGTAAGAGGTAGGTTGTACGGTTCGTCAAATATATCTGAAAATTCAGCAAGCAAAGGAAGTAGGTTTGGATCTTCAAATTCTATTGGCTCTCCCTTAGTTTGCTGCTCAAGTTGTACCAAAAAGCTGCTGTATGCTTTATGCAAAACCTTCTCCATTTGTTGTGTGCAAATCGTCGTTACGTCGCCCCCACGTTTCCCGTTCAATATCACCTGTTTCTCCTTACTGTAAATTTTCATAATTAGTTGCATAAAATTCCAAGAAATATCACCTAATGTCGTCAACCATTTAATTATGAGCATGGCCTCATGATCATCAAGAGGGAGAAAGAAGAAATATGTAATTATCTCTTGGTAAGGCCTCATGATCAGCAACAGTTTCACTTGTGGGCGCTTACGATCATACTTCAAAATCCATCCATCGGCGACCTTAACGTCAAACCTGTTGCAATTCTCGATAGGTAAGGCCATCTGGATAGTAACCTTACTGTTTAGAAAGTTATTAGTACTGCCCGTGTCGATGAGAACAGTGATCGGTTGTTGTTTGAGAAGGCCTCCAACTTTCATCGTTTGCGGGTTTGAGTAGCCAGCTAGTGTATGTACCGTAACTTCGGTCGGCTGTGGCTCTTCTTCTGCATCTTCTTCTTCATGTTCAAGGCTCTCTTCTGGATGTTTAATGACCTCTTCTTCTATTGGTTCAATCATAAGAAGTCTCCCTTTACTACAGCGATGCTCACGGCTCCACGGCTCGTCACAATGCCAACATAACCCCTTCACATATCGCTCCCGAAGCTCTTCTCTTATTAACCTCTTTGGTGTAGGGACTTGGTCTATAGTAGGGGGGGCTGAGGGCTTTAATATTACTGGTTGAGGAGCGACCCTAGTCCTTTGAGCTTCATGGTTCAATTGCTCCTCTTGATGTCGTGCGAAAGAGATGGCTGCCATAAGCGTATATGGTTATCGCGCTTTAACTTCTTCTCGGATCTCCGACTTCAAGCCCTCAATGAAGGTCCTCAATAGTTGTTTTTGAGACCAATCACAAGTTTGATTAGATAACCTTTCAAACCTGGTTTGGTACTCCTGAATGGTAGAGGTTTGTCGGATCTTTGCTAGTTGTCCGTCAATATTCTCGTAATCGGTTGGTTTGAAGCGGATCAGCTGTCCTTCTTTGAATTGTCGCCATGAAAGGACTCCATAAGTATGTTCAAACCAGTCAAACCACTATATAGCATCCCCTTCAAGATGTATAGCTGCAATTTTCACCATAGATGCATCCGCGGTTTTATGGTACCGAAAATATCGCTCCGCGCGCGAGATCCAACCAATCGGGTCTCCTTCTTCCCATCTAGGGAAATCCACTCTCATGCATGGATAGTTGGGGTTGGTCATAGAGCTTCCCCTCTCTTGGAAGTCATATCTTTGGGCTTGGTGCGATTGGGCAAAGCTCTCTCCTTGATGTGATTTCTTCGGGCTTAGTGGTCGGCCCAATCTGAGTTCGGTAAAGAGCGTCCGAATCTTATCCTCCATTCGCGCCTCGAAGGCTTCGAATTTAGCATTGATTATCTCCTCATATGTCATAGTATATGCCACCAAATCTGTGATGTTAAGATCTCTCTTTTGTTGTCGGGTTAAAGGCATGTATTGGTTGAGAGAGGTGATGGTCGAAAGGGTTGGTAGATCGGTGGATGTAGGCTACAGTTTAGGCTTGTTTTGTGGCTATTTTGGGTGCAGTTTGAGGGTGTGGTTTGGTGGAGTTTTAGGACTGTAGATGAAAGTTTTGGATTTGTGGTAGATGGTAGCAAAGGTTTGATAGAAATAAGTGAAAGTTGCAGCAAGTATGTGCTGTCCTGTAAGAGTAGAATTATCGTCGAAGAAACAACGGTTTCTCGACGTAATTACCACCAAAAACTTGAGAGAATTGAGGAGGGAATTGATAGCAAAATCACAGTTTATTTGACAGCAAGGATATCTAATTTAATCAAGAAAATTTCGGCAGTATAACAGCAAGGAAATTGGTGCAAGTTGCGATTGCAGAATTCTCGTCGAGAAATTTCAGCGGGTTACGACAAAAATTTGCAGCAACACAAAATCGTTTTTAGAGATGAATTTCTTAATAGATCAATCATAGATGGAAGCCAAGCTGATCTATGAAGTGTATAAGAAATTTCATTCAAAAAAGATTGCAAATAGATGGGTTAAGGCAACAATATGCGGCTGAAATTTTCTGCAGCACAGATTTTTAAATATAGCAGATTGGACGTAAAAGATCAGTGATTTATATTGAGAATTTTTTGATGAAACCAAAGGAAATTCTACTGTTATGAAGTGTCAAAGCTATCATAAAAATTTCGTAGAGATTTGGATAGAAACAACGTAGTATCAAAATCAAACAAATAGTGCTATGCGGCTGAAATTTTGCAGTGCAGAGTTTCAAGTATAGCAGATTAGATGTAAAATATCAATGGTTTATACTGAGAATTTTTTGACAAAACTAAAGGAAATCTGCTGTTAGGAAATGTCAAAGATGTCATAAAAATTTCGTAGAGATTTGGATAGAAAAAACATAGTAGCAAGATCAAACAGACGGTGCTATACTGTTGGAATTCTGCAATGTATCTTTCGTCGTAGAGATGAAAACTTTATGACGAAAAGTTTATACAGCAATATAGGAATAATTTTTTTGGGATTTTCAAATAAGGATAACTAAATTGCAGCAGCAGTAAGGTAGAAAACCAGAACCTGTTGCAATTCACGGGGAGATCAAAGGATGATCCGTAGTGGTAGAGATGACGGCGGAATTTGGCAATGATCTCTTAAGCAATTGTGGGAATTGCTTTGGGCGATTGTGGAGGGTTGATGGATGGTTGTGGAAGGGCAGCGAGACGCCAAGAACGCTGCTCTGATACCAGGTGTTAGAACCCTTGCAGATTCTAGACTTGGGATTGATCTCTTTAGGGGATCGGCCTCCTTGGAACTCTATAGGGGTTCCTCCCTCCAAGTTGCTGCTTAAAGGCTGCAGAAAAGATTCATCTATTGCTTATGAAAAGAGGTGGAATACATGACTATTTATAGGGCTTCTAAACCCTAACTCCTAATAGGACTCTTACTTAAGACTCCTACTTCTAACCAACTCCTAGTAGGACTCCTACTCAAGACTCCTACTTCTAACCAACTCCTAATAAGACTCCTACTCAACACTCCTATTCCTTTACAACTCCTTATTCTTCTCTAAGAAATAACCTCCTAACCCTAGCCAGCCACTTCACGTCTTTAATAGGGGTCGGCTTAGGTAGGTTTTACATGAATGTCCCTCTCAATTAGGACTCTCCTAGCTAGAGTCCTAACATATTGGCGCCCTGAAAGTTTCCCAAATCGAAGATGAGTCTTGTTGGATGGACAATATCTTGCGATACAAATGGGACAACATGCTCCCGACTGACTATTCCTCGACGAAACAAGTCAAATACCACAAAGCCCAGTATTGCATCATAAATGATAGCCTATATCTCAGGTCCTTTAACTAACCTCTCCTAAGATGTCTGACGTCGTAGGAGGATGAACATGTCTTGGTTGCGGTGCATGAGAAAATATGCAAATAGCACATCGACGATCGGATGCTCGCCTTCAAGGTTATGACAAGGTACTACTGGTCGATGCTCAAAAAGGACGCAATCTCCCACACCCAGAAGTGTGACTAATGCTAGAGGTTTGCTCAAGTCCAGCATCAGCTAGTGATACCCGTCAGGATCAACTACGGTTAGCCTTTCACATAATGGGGCATGGACCTCCTCAGCCCCTTCCTACTGGCCTTGGGACAATGCAAGTTCATTATAGTCAAGGTGGACTACTTCATAAAGTGGGTCGAAGTTTAGCCGCTTGCATCCATCACGAGGGTTTCATATGGTTATACATCATTACCCGATTCAAGATTCTAGGAGTTATCATTTCTAATAAGTAATAATGAGACCAAATTGATGTAGAACAAAGTAGAGAGAAGTAGAGAGAAGCAAGAGAGCAAGATAGAAAGAAAGGATTGAGATTAGAGAAGACTTTTTTCCAATGGGGGAAAATGATGGAGACCCATATAGCTTTATAAAGTAATTCAGAAGAGTTTATTCTAGGCAAAGAAATCAACAAAATGTCATCAATTATTTAGCATGGAAACTCTAAGAGTTGTGTGCAAAACTGAAAAGTCTTTTAGATCTTTCTTGGTATTAACCTAAGAACTCTACTTTATTAAGTGTGCTCTTGTATTAAGTACACTCTTTACTATTTAGGTATCCTAGAAGCCACATTTGTCTTCGAGATTCTAAACGGCATACAAGTTCCCTAAGAGATTATTCTTAGGAATTATTGACTTTATTGATTATACCAAGGCACCTAAACCCCTATAAATAGTGGAGTTTATCAATGGATAAATCACTTCAGATTTGAATTAAATGAATTGCAACTTCTCTCTTATAATCTCTTAATCTCCTTTATAATTTCACTCCTCTCTTGTTATCTTGTTCTTGCTTTCTCTCTACTCTGTTCTACATCACTAGTTCAACAATACAAAGTTCAAAGAATTATGCTAATCTTACGACATTCAGTTAAGGTTCGACTCAGTGGCCCACCCCCAAACCAATAGACTGGCCAAGTTGACAAATCGAGTCATATTGAAAGGACTCAAGAAACAGGTCGCTAGCACAAAAGGTATTTAGGAAGAGGAGCCGACCAACATCTGGTGGGCCTCTCGGATGACTCCAAAGATCGGATCAAGCGAATCACCCTTTAGCTTGGCATTCGACACAGAGGCAAATTACCTCTCAAGATGGTGTTCCCGATCTCGAGTCGAGTGCTATGATGAGGTCATTCTAAGAAGGGACTTCGAGCAAATCTAGACTATAATAATGAAGTCTGAGCCAAGGCACACTTCAAGATGCTCAACTACAAGAAAGTCGTCACCAAGCTTTACAACAAATGTGTCTATCCCTAAAGTACTAGGCTTGGTAACTAAGTCCTTCGAAAGGTGAAAATAAGTGACACGACTCGCTCTAAAGGATAGCTGGCACCGAATTAGGAAGGACCATATCAAGCCATTAACGTGGTCTGAGACGAAACTTACCGACTTGAGACGACGAGAGGGACATTGCTCCCAAGTACATGAAACATATCAAACTTAAAAAAGTTCTACCCCTTATGTCGGGCCTCAAACGATGAGCGAACTAACCGAGGAACTTGTACAAGAGATTTGTAACTGAAATATGATGGATGCATCAATAAACAACTTGTAAATGAAATATGAGGAACTTTCACTTATAGAAGGACAAGTTATAGTATATGATTCAGGTCTTTACAGCTTTCAACGTAGAAGAAATCTGACTCACAAAAACTAAAGATAAAAACAAACAAAAGGAAACATATTACTCGGTTGCTCGAGGAGCATCCAGGGCGAGAGCGATAGTCGAGGGGGTTTGTGCGGCCAAGGTGCCTAGAGTGCCTACGTTAATAAAGGAGTCAGTTGGATTGTAATTGAAGGGCACCTCTAGTTGCACCGATACGTCCTTGTCCTCCGGATGGTCAGTGTACGGGTCTTCCTCCACCTCCAGCCCGGGATGTTTTGCTTTGAAGCGTGCGAGGGCAAGGAGGTAGCCATATTGGAATGAGGAGTAACCCGAACACAGCAACCCCTTATTGAACCCGATCAAGGTCTTATATCGAGTGACCGCCTTAGTCTCCCTCTTTGGCAGTAGTGTTGCCTCAGCCTTGAGCTGCTCCTCCAGCTTTATGATGTGGCGATCTCGCTCACTGAGCTGCACCTTCAATTCCATTATTTCAGCCTCATGCTTCAGTAGGTTGTCCTCCATGGTGCGATACTTGTCACGTATTGCCTTTAATTGCTCGGCATAGGAGGTGTTGCGCTTTTGTGGGCCCTTAGCCCACTCCTTCTCGGCACCGAGTTGCACCTCTAATTGGGCCACCCTCTCTTCCAACTGCAGGTCAACCACTTGTTTATGCTGGTCATTCTCTGCCAACAATCGATCGATCTCTTCGGCTTGTTTGGAGACGACAACCCCCAAGTCTTGAACTCGATCGACCAGCCCCATCAGATAGTGAATGTGTTGCAGGGAGGAAATATAGACAATTAGTGAAAAAGAAAGAGAAGCAAAAGACTGAGGGGCAACAGCTCAAGAAACAACTTACCACAACCGCCAGCTTGACCACTGCCTCAATCAATGCTTCAGAAGGCATTGTGTAAACCTCCTTAGCCAGGGGGGTGATTGGCGCCCCTCGGAGGTTTTCAGTGGCTTGATGGACGTCCTTCCGGACAATTTGGGAGGTCTTTAGCCCCTCCCATCTCGGATCTAATGGCACTCCCTTAGTTAGGTCGGGGAGGTCCCCTATTTTCATGGCTACGAAAGGGACTAGTCGATACTTGTACAAGTCCTAAACGAGACCCCGACACGAGGTCTTCCTGGTAGGCTTATAGGGGCTCGAGGGGTGGCTCCCTAACACCTTGGAAGCTTTCCGTTTCTGAATGACTCCTCGCTTTCGAGGTGTTGCTGGGGTTGACAACAACTGGGGCTGAGGCTCCGTGTTGGCCACCCAAGGGGTCGTAGGGGTTAGCTCGGGCAAAGCTAAAGCCAACGGCTCTACTAGTGCTAGCATTAGCACTAGCGTTGGAGGAGTCGATGCCCTCGACATGGCCGTTACGACCCATCGCTTCAACTCTCCAAGATTCATGCCTATAGAGGAGAAACAAGAAAGCCAACAGCATGTCAGGAAAGCCAAATTTGAAACACCTCAAGAGATAGGGTCTACCTCGAGAAGCTGGACTTAGGCCAACAATGATTAACTAATCCTCATCCATGTATTTTATGGCAGAGGAAGATAAGATTTCTCCCAGCCGAACCACCTGACTTCTCTCTTTCTCGATCAGGAAGGGTGGGGTGTTGGTGAATATGTGTGTCAACCAGTCCAGACTAAAGCCCTATTCCAAATCGATCGTGATGAAGAAATACCACCCCTTCCAACCCTTATTGAAAGTCGAGGCTCCCTTTATTATAAACCCCTCCCGAGGGGCAAGAAAATAAATATTTGCCCTCTTGCAAACTCAAAAGCAGGAGAGGAACAGGTTCAAAGTCGGAGTTATGCCGGCAACATTCCCTAAGGAAAGCCACCAAACAATGCCACAAGTTGGGCACCATCTCAGATGGGGAGATCCTCCACAAGTCTTGCCTCCGACGTATAGACAATATGGGCAAAAGTAACTACACATTGGATCAAAGGGTCATTACCCAGGCTAAGGTACCTACATTCGATACTCGATTGGGATAGAATACTTAAGGTGCAAGTGCTTCAAGTACTCGGGAGTTATGACCCTAGACTTGGTCATAGGCATCCTTCATAGCCTGAAGATCCCTATCGACCTTTAGATCAATTCTAATTATCTCTTTTGAGATGGAAGAGGACAGTGCACCCCCTCTCATCCTTGGGCTATCCAAGGATAGGTTTTCGACTCCCTTGGGACTTGAATGACATAGAAGAAATCTTCTCGACCTGATGAAGAAGACATCCAATACTTTAGAAGTTTGAGAGAGGAAGAGGAAAGGCAGAAGGCTTAAAGATTGCAAGGTGGAACTCTAGATGCAAGGTGAGCCCCACTATAGTAGGAGGCCCTCTCATAGTCCTTAAGCACTGGTTAAAATTCTTAAGGTCCCATCAAATCATCACCTCGACTTCAAGAAGTTCCCACTCGATGTTATGCTGATGTAACACTTGCAATTTTCCCACCAATCGAAGGTTGACCGGAGGGAAAGTTGATTATCCATCAAAACAAGCTCTCCTCCCTCGGACCAAGCGTGAAAAAGCACTCGAGATGCCTCCCTCGGGCTAAGCACAAAAATGCGCCTGAGACACCTCCCTTGAGCCAAGTGAGAAAATGCACCCGAGACACCTCCCTCGACCCAAGAGTGAAGCGCCTTGGGCGAAAGCATGAAAACACGTTCGAGATGCCTCCCTTGAGTCGAGCATGAAAACATGCCCTAGATGCCTTCCTAGTATGGGACACCAGAACCACGACACGTCCAAACCACCATACACATGATGACCTAGACGCAATGTACTAAGTTGATACTAGGCCATGCTTTGATACCTATAGGAAGGTCTCGAAGCACACCATTGGGGAGGGGGACAAATGACAGAGGCGAAGTTCACTCCCCAATAATAGCTCGCCATGTGGCAGCTCGGTTTACGAGAGGGATGGGACCCAGCCAGGATGGCAACCATCAAAGCATAGCTATAGTACTGGACTTAAGGAGGAATAGTCCGCCCATACTGCAAAATATTCCTTGAGCCTATCCCACTATAAAACCCACCAATTTACTATTTCTCATATTAGTTACTATTCTCTCGTGACTCTAGTTTCCACCTTAACTCGAGCGTCGAAGGGACCTAGTCAAGCACCCCATTGACCTCGATCTTCGTATAGGTTGGCTCCTCGATGGACATCCAAACCACCTCAAATTTCTTGTGCACACGGCCTTGAATCAAGTCGGGCTAACTGGGGCATCACCGACATCCACCACATCAATATCAATTAAACATTTCACTAGATCAGAACATAATATTATTATTCTATGATTCTTTATTGTTGTTTTATATGGTAAACTAAATCAAACAATTCATCCATAATATTATCGCAGCTCAAGAACTTTCATAACTAGCATTCTTGACCAAAGATTTTATGAAAAAAACACTAAAGCATCATTCTTTATATATTCAAAATAAGTGTAAAACCAGCTAGTGAGAGTGACAAGCTATTCTCTAATGCAAAATTATTCAACATTCAAATAGGGTTAAAACAATCAAGAAGGTTACCTTAGTCTATTCGCTAAAGGCATATCAAAAGCTGATGGAAAACAGCTTCACAATTTAGAGTTCAGAGAAAGGAAACTCTGGAACTTGGTTCATTCAATTCGGAGATTGGATACAAAACAAAATAATTAAATCAAGCAATAAATTGGATAAGAAAATTATGCTCCTGTCAAAACGATAAGCACCATTTCAGAAATCCAACTAAGAAATTGTCTCGAAGGAGATACATTTGAAAAATGAGAAAAAAAAAAAAGAAAAACAGGATAGATCAGAGGTGGCAGAAAAATCAGACTGCAAAAATACCCTGTCAAAAACTTGACTAGTAATAATGGACAATCAGTTCCAGTGGACAAACAGCAGGTTTCAGCCATATCATGCTGACAGTAAAGAACACAGGAAGAAATTCTTGAGCAGCTAGCAGCAAGGAAATAAAGAGTTCGATTCAGCAATATACAAGTGCAATTAACACTTCATCTTTAAAAGGAAAAAGAACAAAATTAATATACTTGAAAAGGGAAAAATGACTTCCATATTCCAACTAAAATGCCACATCAATTATTAAAAATACCTGATTTGTGACTAAAAGGAACTCAACTTTTAAGTACCTGGATCTGTAGAATTTTGGTTGTTGTTGTTGGACACTGAAGTGTTGATTGATGCAGAATGCTGAGTTTTACTCTCCATTGAGAGCAATTTCAGAGAAATTTTCCTCAAATACTCCGACTGAGAGACAAAGAGTTAGAAGAGTGCTTCTTCAAAGTCTTACTTTTACAGCAACAACAACAGGAAAGAAAAAGGAAAAAAATACAAGTGCAGTTTAGTTAACATATACAAGGATAAAGACAAGGAGGGGCCAAAGTTTGCCATTCAAAATGCTTATAACAATGCATCTACAAAGTATATTAACATACGTACAGTTTAGTTAGCCAACGGTTCATAAGTAACATATGTTTTCTGAAGGGTGAGATTCTAACAAACAGAATTATCTGTGATTTAATTACACACACCAACAAAGAAACAAAAAATAAATTGCTTTCTGTACTACAAAGCTATGCTCTTTTTACTTGTAGCCATTACCACAGGGAAGAAAATACGAAAGTATTGATTATCATCAGACAAGAAGCAAATGCCTCCATAACAACTAGTTGAACATGTACCTATTAGAGGGTAATGCCATCCTAGTAAAATCAGACAGAGTAGTAATTTAGAACAACTGAATTTGAAGTCAGTCTAATAAAATGTACCTGATTATCAGCTTCTGTGAATATCCTCTCCTCGAACCGAGCAGCAATGTTCCGAAGTTGATTCAAATCCTCAGGTCCAGAGTTTGGTAGGTGCCTCTTCAAAGTCTCGAGTCTACAAACAGAAAACATTGAAATAATACAACAAAAGTTTTGAACAGAAGAAATTTTGAGAAACAATAGGATTATAGGTGATAGAAGGACAAGAACCATGTAACCTATGTGCAAGAACAAAGAATTTGTCAAGATTGAACATATTGAACTTTGAGACATATTGAACTCCGAAAGAAAATGATTGAACGAAGATTCAAATTACAAAACAAGACTTCTAAAGACAATTTTATTTAATATCAATGCCAGTGCTATCAATTTCATAAATATACATGATGGAAAACTGAGGGAAAAGGGTTCTTATGAACTAAGAAAAGGTATCTGATGGGGTTTTAAACATAACTAACACTGTGGTTGAGAAATAAATGAAGAGGTATACATTATATGTCAACATCCGATCCATAAAATTCATAAGGGGCAATTTCTTGTGTCATGGCAATAGTACATAAGAAAGTTCCTCTTAGCATGATCAACTTAGCCTATATTTGAATTCACTATATATGAATTAACTTTCCAAGCAATCTATTATGGTTCCAATGGTCCTAATTAAATTACTTTCCTTTATGAGAGCAGCATTCACAAAAATTCCTATTTAGAACTTGAGGAGAAAAACTCCAGATACAAGGATTTCAGAATAGGTACAACTAAACCAAGAACAAAGGATATAGATAAAATGGATGGTCAAAAGTACAAAATGGTTAGTTTTTTAGAAACAACTCTAAAGTTCTTTACACCATGAATCTGTCTACCAAAAAGGGGAGCTGGAAGAATATATGGCTCATATGGCAAGGTAGGGCAGTTAAGGTGCAGCGACATCTCCAGTGTAATAGGTAACAATCAAATTGTGTATCTCCGGTGTAACGTTACTATTTAAGTGGGGTGCAATTCACTCAATTTCCGAAGAACAGAAACTGGAAGAGTAAATGGGGAATCTGAAGTAGCTGAGATTCGATAGATTGATATATGAATAAAATATTACTCCTTCAAGAAAACAAATTCGATAGATTGATATATGAATAAAATATTACTCCTTCAAGATGATGTTTTTGCAAAAACACTTCACGATGATGTTTTTGCAAAAGCATCAAAATTTCACAACCAAGCAACAGAGACGACCTAATCTCACCCAACATCGATAACTCATCTATCAAATTCATAATCCATGGTGATGATCCACCGTCACATCATTAATAATCTTTAAAAGCAAATCAAAAAGAAGGAAATTTGAAGGAGAAACATATAATCCACTTACATCTTATTTACAATCATCTGGCGCGCCTTGGGCTGAAGTTGGGTCCTCCAGTCGGCAGACCTCCCATTAGCGGCAGCGGAAAGTTCACCCTCAGCCAGCCCCCAACTGTTCCCCTCCATTGGACCGATCTAACAGATGAAACTCTTCCGCGTGGCTTAAGCTTAAGTATCCAAAGGGACGCAACACCTCAAGCAGAGATCTCAGAAAATGGGGGAGGCAAAGAAGATGAGAATACTCGAGGAGGTCGAGTTCGGAACGATCAAAGCGTGCGTTGTCGAGGAAAAGGAGAATAAAGCAGAGGTGCGTTGAACGACGCCAGCCGGGGGTATGGAATCGAGTCCCAAAGCGTGCGTTGTCGAGGAAAAGGAGAAGAAAGCAGAGGTGCGTTGAACGACGCCGGCAAGGGGTATGGAAAGGAAAAGGAGAAGAAAGCAGAGGTGCGTTGAACGACGCCGGCTGAGGGTATGGAATCGAGTCCAAAGCATGCGGAATTTTACATATCGATCCTTGCAACTTTGGAATATAAAAATATGATGTTATTTAGATTAACTATTTTTAAATTTCATAACATTATATACAAATATAATAAACCGTTGATATTTATATATATATATATATATATATATATATATATTCAATTTTGCTGAGGATAAAAAAAATAAAAAATAAAAGACCATCAACAACCCTGGTGAATCAACCTGGCTAACCCTAGCCGGGTTACACAAACCGACGGTCCATTTTCCGCTCGACTTGACTCAACTCAATCGAAACAGAACCGCTCGAGAACGAATCCGAGTCGAACCGTACCGGTTGAGCCGAATCAAGAGATTGGTCGATAATGGCTCACGCCGTTATGACCCGTCTCTCTCTCCTCTTCGTCCATCCGCGTTATCCTAAATCTCTCGTCTCAACCTTCGACTGAAGCCTTCGCAGTCGCAACTTGGAGAAAGGAATGGCCACCATTTCCGCAGTCTCTACCTCACTCTACTCATCTATCCCTCACCGAGGCGTCGTTCCCCGTTCTTTCCGCCCCCTTCCTCGTCTCCTCTCCCTCTCCTTCTCTCCGCTCCCATCCCCTCTCATCCGACGGAGCCTCTTCCTCCTTCCGTCGAAGCCCTTCCCGGCCTCCTGGAGATCCCGCAAGGCCGTCGCCGAAGGGGAGGCCGCGGCCTCGGAGGAGGAACCAACGGCGGAGGCAGTAGCGGCTGCGGCGACGACGGCGGAGGAGGAGGATGCCACGGTCGCCGTCGCGGTCTCGCCCTCGGACATGCTCACCATGTTCTTCCAGGTTCCGCCTTTTTCAATCTCTTTTTTCTGTTTGTGCCCTAAAAATTCGGTTTTTGCGGGTGTTTCATATGGTTTCGGTGTGCGGATTTGAAGGCCGAAGGAACAATGGATGAGTCGGCGATTTCTGGTGTGAGCAAGGCTTTAGAGGTTGGTTAGTTTATCTTAAAGATGATCGTACTGACTAAGTTCTTTCCTGTTGTGATATAGCTGTAAGATATGATCATCCCTGAATCGGAATTATGCTAATTTGATGTATTTTCCAGGGACAGGAAGGAGTCAGTGATTTGAATGTTCGAGTGGCTGAGGGTATTGCAACTGTTGAGGTATATCGACGGTATTTATGGAGACTGTTCTCTTTATAGTCATGCATTAAGTCATTTGGAATTTGGGTTTGTTCGGATATTGTTTTGAGCCATGGCAGAAACTTATGTCGAATTCAGGATGAATGTAGTGTTTCTTATAAGCCCACACTTAGCAAGAACTACATACACAACGCCGGTTATTACAATGAGTTGATCATGTTAAGTTAATATTGCTAGAAAGTAGTTCTAAGTTTCTGGTTCACTATACCTTGCAACTTTCATGAAGCAATCAAATGTCTTAGCAATCCTGCATTCATATAATCCACTGTCCTCCTTTTTGTTGGAAATATCTATTTTCTCTACATGCTAATAAGAGAAAACAGGTACATATGCACATAAAATTTGTACATATTGTAATTAAGCTTTAATAGCTTTCTTTCTGGTAGTGCTGCATAACAGATTAGTCTGAACTCCTACCCTGATTCAAGCGACAGGTTCAGCCAGTTTAGGGTCTTGTTCATCCCTCTTTTTGGCTATTCTGTGCAGCAGACTCTATTTGCTGTAGCACTAGCCAAGGAAGAGATTTTAGGAACTGAAGTGGCTCCTCTTATGAGGAGATGAGGTTGACTGCTTTGGCAAAACTTTGGAGAAACAATAGCCTTGTAAATCTCCTAGGAAAGGATTTTTTCTATCGTTATATCAAGTATCTTTCATACTGTCATATGCTGGATTTCAGATGACAATATTTTGTGTTGTTCAGCAGTTGATTTGCGGTTCCATCAAGTTGACCAACTTGTTCGATTTTTTATGTTTCACTGGATCTGTCCAGTGCTTGAATGTATTCTTTATTTTTCTTTTCAATTTCCTCAATTCAGGATAAAGTAGTTTCTGTCCGTCGGATGCTCGTATCATTCTTTATCTCTATCAGAGGTTTCTATTCGTGTTTTCCTTCTTTTATCCCCCTGCGAGTCTTGCTTATCTTTTCATCTCTGTCGTGTCGGCTAAGCATAGGACAGTCTTCCCGTCTCCTTTATTTCACTTGGTAGTATGCTACTTTGCATTGTTGTTTGCTTCATTGAAAGGCAAAGCCCAAGCATCATATATAGGATACTTGTATTGTTTTCATGAGATTTTCTTTTGAGTATCAATCCCCACCAGATCTTTCTTAACTGTGAACATGCAATTAGTCATTAATGGAAGAGCAAGAACAAGTCTTTTAGTGATCTCATTCTCTTGTATCAAGAGAAATGGAAGAGGTACATTATAGGAAACCCATTTCTAACACTGGTGTGACTTGTGGATATGTTTGGGCAAGAAAGGGATAACTCAGCAAGTTGTTGCTTTGTACAAGTGTAAGTATCATCTAAATGGTTCCTATGCTGTTACTTCTTATAAATGGCTTTTCATGTTGCAGTTAACAAAACAGACGACGGTTCAAGCTACTGGAGTGGCTTCCAATTTACTTGAGGCCATACAAGGAGCAGGCTTCAAGTTGCAAGCTTTAAATTTGAGTTTTGAGGATGAAGAGGATGCTGTCAGCTAATTTTATATGTTGATGGATTTCTCCATGATGATAGGTTTTGTCGTGTTCTTTCTTGGTGTTCTATGGTAATGTGAAGATGATGCTAATTTTCACACTGTTAAATCTTATTCTTGTTTGTCTAAGTAATGTAACATGTGAAATTCCATGCTGTGTGCATGCTTCATGCCGTTAAAGGTCTAAAACAATTGGATCTTCTAGATTTCCTATAGTTCAATGTGATAAATATTTTTGTGTTATGGGGAATCATTGTTATGACATTTCAGCTGGTTCAATCAATCAGCAAAGCTTTAATTTCAGCAAAAGAAAGATTTTACTATTTGGATTTAATTTTAACACCAAAGTTCTAATTCTAGCATCAGTGCTGAAGATTCATCTGTGCCTCATATAAGCTTTTTTATCCTCCCTTTTGCACAAGATTCAGCATAAAGGAACTCAAACATGATCTCCAAGGATGTGTGAGAGTGGTAAAAAGGTCAGTGATGAGGACTTCACTTGAAGCCAGAAACTGGAAGGTGGTATCGAGACTATGTTACTCTTTGTTTGTTAAAAGATATCAACTGCATTGTTTTTAGATGAGAGAGAAAAAACGAAAAATAAAAAAAGACAAGTCTTGTGAACATATTGCAAGTTAAAGGCATATTTTCACAACTCAAATACTGATCACCCACGGCACGCACGATCAAACCTAACCTAACCAAAGGCTGATCGTCCCCTATTGGATGAGAGACAATAACCATAGGAATTCCTTGAACATCAGCAGCATTAAAAATTGGCAAATGCTACCAACAAATAGAAGCATAAAACAAGCAAGTGATGATAAGGTTGTGAGGTTGAAGGTTGTCAGTGCCATCCTTTCTACCTCTACACATTGTGGCTAACAGATTAACAACCAAATGAAGGAAACAATCAAGCAAGCATTAGACATCACATTTAAATAACAAGCTTCGAATCACTTGGATTTTTAACTAAAGGAGAAGCTATCGATCGAGACTTGGGGTTCAACAGGGTGAAGAATTGTGGAGGAAAATAATTGGAGGCTTTTGTTGGCAGAGCTGAATCTTTGCTTCATTCTCATAAGCTTATCAATGGGATGGTCTTGTTCAGCATAATCTGTTCATGAGCTAGGTAGATGTCAAGAGGGTTTATAGATACCAGCGTAATTTCAAATGAATAAACTGGTAGTTTTTACAGATTAACTATTTGTAATGGCAGAAAAATCTCAATTTATCATTGTGAAAAAAAAAACATGTCCGGGTATACAAAACAAGCCTCCCATGATTGATATCATTCATGAGATTAGTTTTCTAATAAACATAACAAAAAATAAAACAAATATGCTTCTTAAATTAGAATTCTTCAATATGCTTGTTAATCTTCAGTAGTATATTTTCTTGCTCTTTAATCAGTACTTGCAAGTTACTTGTATATTTGGATCCTTCTATATCCATTTCATTATAGCCTATGTGAGATTCTAATATAGTGTTCAAGCTTTCTGACATAAGAGGGGAAACTTGAAATATCTTATATAACCACACTCACAAAGGGGTTCCTATTATAAATGATAAATATAGTGCTTGGATGCAAATATGTAAGTGATATCATGTTGACGGAATTGATGGTTTCTTTTTGAACTTCCCTAAATATCTTTTTTTTTTTCAAGGCAATAAGCTTATGGAGACCAAATTAAAGAGAAATTACAGGTAATGGACATTCTCTTACTCTAGATAATTTTTTTTCTCTTAGACATCACTCAAGAATGAGAGAACCTGTACATGTTTTGGACTATATTAAATTAATGCACATGACACCTAAGGAGCTTAAGAATTTGGGTTAAGAACTTTAGGAACAAAAATGGACTATTTAACAATACTTAAATCCTTATTTTTCAAACCCTCCTAGGAGTTACTAGATGTGGTGTTTCATCCAACAAGATGAATACCCTTTGTGTTTTGAGTTACCAGACAGAAAGACCTCGACTTTCTGCTAATGGATTTTCTTGCTTCTTTAGATGTACTGCCATTAAATGTTTTGTAGTTATTTATGTACATGCCATTATATATATATATATATATATATATATATATATATATTCATGATTACAAGTGCTATAGGAATGTAAAATTTCACTAATAATGAAAATATGCATTATTGTCTGTGTGACACAAAAAAAAGACAATTGGTTTTCTTTTTATTGAATGGTCATAACAAATTGATTGATCAATACTAGTACGTATCTTGTACAGGATGCAAATATCATAATGATAGATTAATGTCAAGATGTTAAGTTGGCATTTTGATTTTTGTAACATAACACTGATTTTGAGAATAATTCAATTTGATTTTGATATAAAAGTTTTGGTGCCTATTATGATCAAAATGCTGAAAGCCAACAGCTGCTAGCCTGCAGATTGGCTATTGTCTTAGCATTATGCACAGGGTACTCAAAACTTTGAGCTGAGCAGGGTATGTGATAAATATGAAGAACTTTGAGATCTTAAGATTGGTGCATACAAAAACCAACTGATATCAATATTCCTATATATAAGTTTCTCATACTTCTGTTTAGCCACGCTGAAGAAATATACAAAATAATATACATCGGCTTCCTCCATTTATGTTGTCTAGTTAGAGAATGCCAACTGCTAAGTGAATAATTGAGTTTCATCTTTACACCATGTAGGTTACAGGAGCTCGGTCATGCAAATTATGTTTTTGGTGCTTATTGTTGGAGCAAATATCATCTAATAGGCTATAATCATATCCAAGCTCCTTCCAATTATGCTGCTGTCTACCCTATATGGAAAATGAAAGAAAAGAGTTATGATCTTTCCTAACCTTCAAATAATACTTGCACTGCATAATACATTTTGGAATGTAAAAGTAGTTTAATCTGCTTGCTTCGTAGGCTTTTTATTCTGCTCAATCTTCAGGAGCATCTTATCTGAAGTTCAGAGATGTAAGGTATGATTGGGATCTAGAGCACAGGTTTGTATAGGACTGCCAAGACAAGGATTAAAGGAACAGAATGTTCACTGGGCCATAAGCCTCTAATGAACTCTTAGTAGCTACTACTGATGTGCATTTGTTGTTCTATGGAGAATTAACATTTCACGTTGATGGTTTTCAAGTTTGTTCAATATAATGTATCTCAATCAATTTGGTATAACATCATGTAACTTCCACTTCTAAGTCAGATGACACGAGACTAATTTGGATGCAACACCAGGCTCAACATATAATATGCAGCGAGTTGAATGACAAGTTCACATTTTTGCACTAGAAAAGCTAATTTCTAGGCCTTATGCACGTCAGTGACATAGAACAAACACATAGATGAATGCCAACGCTTCAAGAACTTACAAGTTCACATGCGGCCTACAATTGTGCTTCTCGCTTGGGGCGGTTCCGAACACGTGGGACGGCTGCAACGCCCTCCTCTTCGTCCGGCAAAATGCTTTCATCTTCTTCTGCCGCCACTTTTCCGTCCTTGTCACTATCATCCTCCTCTGCTTCCTTTTCCTCCATGATCGCTTTATTCATCGCGAGCTTCACGAGCAAACAAGGAACTCGAATTCAAATTAACGAAGAAGCAAAAGAACTGCAAACGGAAATCACTCAAACGGCTTGTTGCTACTGCAAGAAGGGATGTATGAAGACATATGTCGAACACGTCCCGGGCCACACTCGTACCTCCTCAAGGTACTTCTCGTCGAGCCTGTCGGCGACACGCGCGGCAGTGAAGATGGTGCCGAGGAGGAGGGAAAGCGGGAGCACGAAGGCAAAGATAAGGCTGTTGGTGCTAGGGGGCCCAGCCCTCACCACCAATCTCCTCCTCCTCCTCCTCATGGTACCATTACCCCTAAAATGGTGGTGGCCTCTGAAGGCAGAGGAAAGGGCACGGGGGGAGGAGAGGACAGGGAAGAAATTGGTAGCATGAGCGAAGGCATGTGGCTTGCAGAGACCGGGCGAAGGAGGTGAGCTGGATGTTGGCACCATGGGCGTGAGGAGAGTGATGAGACATGAAGCCATTGAGGGGGACGCCGGTTGCAGCAGCGAGCGCGACTCACCTCGCTCATCCTAATGGGATTGCAGCCTCACATCTCGCGATAAATCGTTCGCATTACAACAGTCAAACAAGTCTTCGTGGCACTTCCGTAAACATCAAATTCATCGTATTAACGGTGTGCCAATTAAGTATATATATATATATATATATATATATATATATATATATATATATATATATAATTTACTAAAAAATCTGAAATTTATTGTGGACGACCCCAAGGCAATGAAATGCCATATATGCCCTTGTCATTTAAAGATTATTACATGCTTTTTTTCATAAAGATATATATTTTTTATAAAGTGACCTCACTTTATGGGCTTTGATTAGCAAACTAAACAACTATTAGTCTAAGCACATTGCAAACTTTTATTGGTGTATTCTTTAAAATGCATGTGATTTACTAAAGGGAATAAAACCCATTTCATATCAATAGCAAATCAACATATGAATATCCAGTTCCAATGAATTTGCATTTGACATGTAGTTACTACATGCATGATATGAAGTGCTTGGTTTCACACCACCAGAAAGAAAAGTTAGATAAGTTTATAGCAAATTAGTTCATACACTCCTAGTCAATTTCAGAAATATCTATGACAATAAGATAAGGTCAAGAGAGAACCCATGAAAGCAGAATTAAGAGTTTTAATACTGAGATACCAGTTTCTAAGGAATTTGGAACATATTCATTGGCACCTTCAGCTCAAGAAACAAAACACAACCATTGTAAATTACATTATAACACAAGTTTCTATTCTTTGACTAAACACAACTTGATATAAATGAATTATAATTATTCATAAAGTACAACTAAACACCCCACTCGCATCGCAAGTTTACTCGATTTTATGCAGAAGCAGCCCATTACATGATGGAGAAATTTACATTCTTTAACCATTTAGCTTCTCTCATCAAACATTTAGCATGCCACCAAAGCAATAAAATCTCAGTATCAGCTCCAACATGACCAGCAAGACTTCGCTTTTGATATTTTAGTTTTGTAACCATCAACGGTTTATGTTAACGTTGACCGAGAAGTGATGGCCTGTAGAAAGCTTGACTCTGAGCTATCTCTATCCTTTCACGAGGATCGTTCATAGTTTCATCTTGTAGCGCTTGAAGAATAGCTTGTGAAGGACACTCCCTGAACACAACAAATTTTAAGATTATTTATTTTAGGCTTGCATGAGAGAATAAATGAGAACCTAGAAAAGGTATACACCTAAGTTTCATGGACATAGTAGGCTGAAAACTATAGTTATATTTTGTATTAAGATCAACTTCAATTGAATACATAAAACAAAACTAGCAAAAATGATTTTTCGGTAAGCTAACTCCAAAAAAAAAAAAGTAGAATAATCACAATGTTAAGAAATGAAGCTGAACCTTCTAATCAGTATTTTATAAAGGGTTTTGAGGATGGGACACAGCTCAGCCGGAGCAACGGGTTTCTTCTCCTCAGGATGCAACACACTTAAGCTAGACTGGCTAAGTAGCTCGTAAAATGCACCAACTGCAGAGACTCCCTACAACAGGAAGGAATGAAATAAATAATACTTGACAAACAGCTCCGACAAAATGAAAACATCATGCAATGCAAAAACATTATTGAAACATGTAAAAGTTGGGTCACCGAAATCTAGATGTTCCAGTTACGAAAAGAATAGTTGTGAAAGTGCAAATTAAGAGGCACACCTGAATCATTCCTTTTCCTTTTATGCTGTCACCCATGTCAAGACTCAGTTCTCCCTTGGCCAGCATTTGTCCATACCATGCATTCCGACCCTTTAATAAGGTCACATATGTATCGGCTAACAAAGGACCAGCTAGTTTTTCTGGTTGTTCGGCCAACAGATGAGTAATAAATATCATTTCAGAAGTGCAGTGGGCAAAGTATACTGATTTGCTTGTTGCACTCTCATTTGTTAGAGCTGCTACCATTCCTAAGGAAATAAATGATAATACATCAATAAGAGGTTACATCCATTTTCAAAATATCGATTCAACTAAATTAATTCTACATCAATTTCTTGGAAAATTACCCATTATTTATCATCAGCAGACCAGATAGATAAAATTTTCACACTGAAAAACCTAATAAATGCATATATCTTGGTGCAACTATAATAGGAGGTTACATCGAGAAATCACATGAAGAGTTCTGATTATTCCTTATATTACAATATATACACTCTAGGTCCCTAGTATATCTTACAAGAAGCAACTTCTTAAAGAATATATTTCATTTCCTGATTCTAGCCACCTTTTGAATCTTCAGCTTTTTTTCTTTTTTCTAACCAGAAGTGCACTTGTGGGAAAAAGAACAGTCATGCAGCAATGAAGTACAATTTTAAACGTTCATCACAAGGACCCTGCTTTGAATTTTATGAGGACAAACTTTGGTAACACGGTAAAGTTGCTCTTCAGTGACTTGGATAACATGGGTATGCGTCACAGAATTAGACTCTTACTTTAAGAAAAAAGAATACATATTGACTATTTTGAGACACCGTGGGCGAGAGTCTTCTGCATTGAGTTTGTTATGTCAAAGCACACACACTCTCTAAATGTGTCCAGACATATAAAAAAAGCCACACATCTATGCATACACAAGCAAACTCACATACACCACAAGCACACTAATACCTGTAGGAACATACTCAGATACACTTAACACTCAGACACCACTCATGCATCCATGTAAATCCACGACTTTCATGTTCACAAATGTGTCACATGCACATGCACAGTTGCATGCATGCATGCATGCACACAACAAAACATTGTAGACAACAATAGTACGCACATGTGGCTCGTCAACACATTGATGCAAGCACATAGAAACAGGCACAGATAATCACAATAGTAGATAAATGGAGTATGCAGTTGTACCAACCTGTACCTATGAAGTGATCATGATTTAAGGATGCTCTGAAGCCTATTGAATCCTGAATTTTCAGGGACAATTTAATCACAGTTGGCCCTATTATACAACCTTTCCACTAGCATTTTCAGCTAGCATTTCTCTTTGCCATCTAGAAACCATTGTGAATTAATACATGCCAAACTCTATCCCAATTCACACATTCCCCCTTTGTAAACTGCATCAAATACCTTCCCTGCAGGAGTTATGCCAACAACTTTTCTGGAATGGAAGTAGGACACTTCTGATTCCGCAGCTATTATTTTCTTTGTTGATGCAACTCTTACCTTCTCATATCCTCTTTCCTGGCGCTTGCTTCTCCAAATCCTCAACGAAGCTTTATCTAGGCCCTAACATGTACGGACTTCTATGATCAATCATCTGTTGAACGTCATGGATATCTTAACTAAGGCTTCTCTCATTTCCATCCATGCTAAATATAAACAAATTCTGGTTTCTTTAAGTCTTCTGTTACAAGATTTTTAACTCCTGAACTCTTCCGCAGCAATTGTTTTACATGATGCAATAGACAACATAGTTTATTTATACAACATCTCTATAGATCTGACATGTTTACCATGGCCTCATCTAATATGACACTACTAAGATGGATCTTGACCCCTGTCTCCCTTATCATTGAAATATTTGAATCATCACTAGTACAGAATTCCTACTTATTACATTTCAACTTTATCCTAGAGTATTTATATCGTTGCTTAAGAGAATAAAAATGTTTACAGACAATGTTCTGCTCAAACTGTTCCGAACTCCAAACTTGAACAACCAAAACCAAAAGAATGGAGTAATTTCCATAAAAGCTTGAGATGTCACTTGACTACGATCAATTGTATCCATCAACTAATATTCCACAATTCCATGCAGTACTATTAACATACATACGGGTGCAATTTGCCTGAGTTGTCATAGCAGAATCATTAGAGTAATTTAAGTGGTAGCCTTTTTCCTGTACCTAGTGTAAGCATTGCTTTCCAAGCAGGTTTGCTTTCAGAGCTTCAAATATAAGACCAGTCATGACATGAAACTACATTTGTGCAGAATAGTCATGATATAAACATCAAATTGTACAATCTGAATGTTTCTTGTACCAAAATTTGAGTCTATTAATATCTCATCACTGCCTGTAGAATCTATTAGCCACATTTTAGTGATCATAGTTTCTGTCAAATAGCAGGATGTAATTAGAAAAAGGAAGTTAAGAAAGTGGAAGACAATCAACTGAAAGAAAACAGAAGACCAATCAAACAAGTTTAATACACATATCAAATAATGATGGAAGTTTAACACGGTTTCCTTTTATGGGTGTAAAAGCATTATTGATAATAAAATAAAATTTACCAGCACCAATAGCATAAACATTCTTCAAGCCACCCATCACTTCATGAGTGACTAGATCGCTGTTATCCCACACAATGAAATGTGGCTGCCGCAAGAACTTGGCAAGAGGTTTTCTCCACTTCTCTGCTCCACAGATTCGAGCATTAGCATATTCCTTGTTGTAAATCTCTGAAGCAATGTTTGGACCCCCAAGATAGAGAATGTTCTCGATTGGAACTCCAGCTGCCAATGCACACTCAATCACAGAACTATAAGAAGAAAACAACTTTGCAAACTAACCATCTATCCCATACCTAGACTTGCAGAAAATAAAATAATGTGAATATCCACAAAAAAGAACCTTATAGAAACTGACTGTACATTAGTTAAACTTCAGCTTCCACATAGAGAATGTTAAAATCTCAATTACGTTCACAAAGATAAGTGCATTAACACTATTTGCTTTCTGGAGACACATTTAGCATATTAGCACTATCATTTAGGGACCGAAGGACACATTACCATAGCTGTTAAAGTGATGGTACAAGATGTTTCATTTTTCATTCTGCGTGTCATGGAAGAATAACAAGCTTTTCTATGTTTTCATGTGTATGGTATACATGAATTTTTCTTTTTCTTTTCAATTATTTTCTTCCACTCCTTGCAGAATTGCAGAGACGGAAATTGCAAATGTCACAAATAAAAACAGATGTATCATGATGGAAGCACACAATATATTTGTGAATCTGAGGAGCCTAAGCGCTTATGCATTTGTTTATGCATATAGAAAGAGCAAGGGGAACTCTTACTTGCACATTTGATCATCTGAGTAGGTGTTACTATACGTGGGACAGGATCTAGAGCCGCTTCTATACCCTTTGCAAGAGAGATAATAATTGGAACAGTAATCCTCTCCTTCCAATACCTACTGATATCCTCAAATACCTCCCTAGTCTCCGTAGACGGCAAACCATTAACCACAATATCTGCATCCCACACTGCCTCCTGCAAATTCGTTACAACCTTCAATGGACAAAGTGGGGTATCAATCATGTTTAAGCAAAATCCATCCCTCAATATCTCATCCGCATACAGTGTTCGATCACCGAGCCTTGCCTCCACATACTTCAAGTACGCACATCTTCTGATCAAACGCCTCAAAACATCCTCCCGTGAATTGATAACCTCGAACAAATGCTCCGCTGTGGAACGGTCAACTGATCTGCCAGGCCGTCTCCATATTCTAATCTGAACCTTATCGCGAAGATGACCATATGCATCCTGCAAGAGGGCAGCAAACACGCTGCCCCAGGCACCAGCCCCTACACCAACAATCTTAAGCAGATCACCATCAGTCTTGCCAAGGAGACGGCGGAGCTCATCTAGCCTTTCTTCAGCTCCATTGGAATTGTGACGGGATCCATTCGAGTTGACAGAACTATGATTAATTTCGACAGTGCCAACCATCTTCTTTCGAGCAGCAAACACAGAGAACTTCCAATTCGCTCAAACGACTAATTTGGCAAGTAATAATATTTGCTGAGAGATGGTTTCCAACGGGCAAATGACAGCTCTTCGACGTAGTATCTCAGCCCAAGATATTTTCTACCTCCTGGAGGACAATACAAAAACTTATTCAGCTTAAATACACAAATTTGTCATGGAAAATCACAGTACTAGACAGCCGATCTCTACCACGCTTTCTGACCAAACCAACTGTAGATCTCTCCACAAGGAAACAGCCAAAGATCACAGCTTTCAAGCATAAATCGGTAGTAAAACGCCTCAATCGCCCCACTCCACCTTTGTCTGACCAAATTAAACACCGAAAGGAGCAAAACACTGGCAGTTGCCTTGGTAATTGCCGTCGGGTCTGCTCATCAACCCCACCTAAAAGTATTTAGAAAAGGCAAATAAATACTTCCGTGTCGGAGGCTCCAAAGTTACTGATGACCAATCAGATCTCTCACCCTTTTTCTCCTCAGCTCGTCCAAGTTCCAATCAAGTAAAGCCCGCGCCCGGTAGAGAAAGAGCCAGCATTGTTAGTTGGCACGGCAAAGCGGTGGTTGAGCTCCTTCAAGCTCTCACATAGCTGACGATTACCTGGGACTTACAAGATCCAAACTTGGGCGGGTTTTAATGTGGTGGGAGGGACGAGGGTGGGCGAGGAAGCGAAAATGTGTGATCTATGGATGCAAGAAAAGCTGTTCGGGGTTTCAAGTTGGTGGAGGCATTGAAGGCTTGTGATGTGGCCGACCCTATCAAGCCCATAAATGCGAGCTTCTCCCGTGTTGTGAGAAAGGCGGAGAGTCCTTTTCGTTCGCTGGGGTGGTCATGGGGTCTTCTCAGTTCTCTTTGAACACGAGGGATGTTTGTGGCATTTACATGACAGTAGTTGAGAGAGTACCCTAGGATTCTGGCTGCTAACCAAGGCTCGTCTCCGACTTCATTGATGTACCGAGTTGATTGATGCGGTTGAAATGATCTTGAAGAATTAATTCTTGTACACCCAGTTGGAAGTCGCTGAGCTTATCAAGAACACAATTAATTACATATTAGCTCATATAATTAATTATTTTATATTTTTTAAAATTATTTTAAAATCTCTATATAAATATTTAATCTCAACAAAATCTTTCCTGCTTGATTTTTAATCCTCTAAAATTATCTTCTTAATTTTGCATAAAAATTCTAATATTTTACTTTTGTAAGTATAAGGATTCTAATATAATATTTTAATATATGAAGACTAAGATACTAAATATAATTAATTTAAAAAATAATCCAAGCTCAAGCTCTTTTATAGTCTCTATTCTTTCAAATAAAGTTCTTAAGATTTTTAGGAATATATATAATATTAAAAATTAAAAAGGCCATATATATATATTCACCTAACACAAAGTTGGTACTCTTGAATTTGCACGAAAGTCACCATAACACATGGTGATTCCGATCTAAAGGGAAGAACAAGGACTCTTCTAAGATTACCGAACGCAAAATTTGTGAAACTGGAGGACATTACCCCATCAGGTTGGGCTGTGCAGAGGATCCAAGAGGGGACTCAATTGCTGTAACTTACGAGAGGGTGAGTTAAAAGAGTTTACCCGATGTTATACTTGCTTTGAGATCATTATCATCTCCAACTCATACACGGACGGAGCGACAGACTTGGAAGTGCCCATGCATATCCAAAATCAGATTTTGAACCCTGCAAAACAGATCAGGATGATGACCATAAGATCGATAACAAGATAAGAAAGAAAACGGAAGATGCAAAAGCCTGAGCTACTGCAGAGGACAGAAAGCAGCAGTACCTCTTTGTTCCAAGACTGCATTCAACTGGCTCCACGTCCATGAAGCTTCCATCTCAAACAGGCAGCCTCATGCAGCCAAATCCTTCCAACCTCGTATCCCTGAAACACAGATATCAATAGATTCCAAGCCCATGGAGCATCTCAGAGCAGTAGTTGATCCTGCAAACTTGGCATATTACTGAAATGCAAACATACAAATCCATTCCTGAAGATACAGTTTACGATCCAAACAAGGAGTTCAACTGATCAAACTCCAATACAATATTGTTAAGAGTGCCATATCACTCAATTATGCTGTTTCACATCAGTCGGACACAAAGTGAGACGTAGATATAATTAAGTTTTATCATAAGCAAACAGCTGCAAGCTTCGAGTCTGATGACAGCTCTTCCAACTTAGTGACTACAGTCTCCTTATCTTATCCATCAAATAATTTGTCCTGAATTTCCCTGTTCACCACATCTTTCTTCCTTCGCTGAGAAACCTTTATCATCTGAGTTATTTTATCTCATTTCAGCCAGCTATGTCTCACACTGTTCACCTGAATCTGTTCGGCAGCTCCTGAGATATAAATACAAATCTTTTAAGAAAATCTGAAGGAAACTAAGTAAATGCTAATGTTTAAGCAAAATAGAAAAATATAACAAACCCCTCATATAGTTTTTGAGACGTGAAATCCCCGAGAGCAAGTTCGATCATAGGCGGGGCCAGCACAGGCTCCCCCTGGACCGAATCCAGTGAACGGTTGGCTGATTGCTATTCAGAATCTTCATCAAATTCCTCATCTGACAGCTCATCAAAAGCTCTCAAGTCAAGCTGATAACGAAGAATTCCACCAATGCCACCAAAGCCTCTACAAAATTGAGACCCCTCTTGTGATTTATTAGTAACAAATTCAAGGGTACATCCAAAACGCTTGTATTCATTTGCAAACCACTCCAGCAAAGAAATTTTCTCCTGCACCTCCAGCTCTGCAGAGGTAGCAGAATCCAGAAAGTTATTCTGATCTGTTTCTTGATCCTTCCTCAAATGCTTTATGATGGTCTCCCCACTAGTACTATGCTTAAGGACATATCTGTTTATATCCAAATTCTCCCACACAATTAAGGTCTCAACAGCACCCATCTCAAGAGCTTTCAAGGTGTCTTCCACACCAAAAACATACTTCCCAGTGTCTTGACTTATTTCCTCAAAATACTTACCTATCAATTTTTTTTCCTGTATGAACTTGACATTTGACAGAATCTCAGCAGATAGTTCAATGGCTTGGTTAAAACCGTTTTCACCACCATAAGAGACATCAACCACATTAAGAATTTTAGCCTGTAATCGTTGATCAAACATGTCAGATTGGCTCAACTCTGTTTTAAAATCGGCAGATCCAGCCAAAATCAATCCAGCAACATTAGGCTGACTTGTGGCAGGGTTGATAAAAAATTGTGTTGCAAGCTCGGCAGTCTTGCGGACGTAGTTATGGCGCTTCTCCATCCGAAGGCGAGCAAATCGCAATGCTGATTGCCCTCCTCTCCCATGCTTTTTTGGAAGGTCAACTGTGAACTTGTGAAGCACCTCACGTGTATTTCCACTTAAAGTGCCAAAAAGAGTGCCATTGCCATCCATTACTATGAAACCAAACTTGTCATCAGATTCCAAAAGCTCATTTAATGCCTCTGTATGGAACTTGTTATCACAGAGATAAAGAGATGCATTGATGGGCTTGAACGGCTCAAAATCTATTGTGACCTTCTTTTCTTTTCCATCCTCGGTAACAATTGTTCCTGTGTATAAAACTAGTCCATTTGGAGGAACCTTGTTGTAAAGCTTCAGTCTCTGCTGAGCAGAAGTGATTGCACCTAGGACAGATTGCCGATTGACTCTACTTTTGATATTCGAAGCAGTTCCGTATTCATCACCTAGCATCTTAGTGACTCGAGAAACTTGATCACGAGGTGGCATAATTAGAGAGATCATGCTAGTGCCATTACCTCTAGCTTCTTCCAGAGCCCGGATTAATTTCTTGACCTTCCAGATCTCAATGTTCTTATCTGTTTCAGCCATTTCAATGAATCTAACACAAGAAATAGCTTAGGTAGATCTACCTGAAAAGAATGAATATATGTACATATATATTAAATTTACATGGAAAGTATGCAACAACTATGAACTAACTATGAACTATCAGAGGAACAAAAGGAATCCTATGTCATACGTACATACATGCCACACAGATTGAAACAGCTTAATGAAGGGATGCTGAAAACGCAATTTCATGAACAAAAATAACAGAGTGTATAGCTCTAACAACATTTAAGATTTCAACAAGCACAATAAACATCCACATTTGGTTGAGGAACAGTGACTTCTAGCGCAACCATGGGTAAAAAAATAATTTCAAATTTAGACTAGAAGTAATTGGTCTACAAGCACAGGAAAACTATAAGCTTTCCTTTCAGAAATCATGTATAGCTCTAACATGTTCAAGATTTACAGTAAACACAAGAAACATCCGCATCAGGTCCAAAAACATCGACTAGTAATCTAATCCTTAAGTAAAAAAACTAACTACAATTTTAGACTAAAGTAACTGGTCAGCAAGCATGGGAAAACCATAAGCTTCCCTTCAGAAATCAGGTAAAATGAGTTATACTTTAATCTGACAAACAAAAAAAGAAAGCTAAATCAATAGTGTGAAAGAGGATTATATGACAATTTAAAAGTGAGAGCTTTGAACTGTAAAAGTAGCACAAGAAAAGTACAATGATAAAAAAAGAGAGAAGTAAAATGATTAACGAAAGTAAAACGCCCCCTTTTGCCACAAAACACTAGTAAAATGCACACACCTAATACCTCACGTAGACTATCCCTCATAGCTTATTACTAAAGTACAATTTCAAAAATCACATAATGATAGCGTTAGACCACAAAAGGTCGCAAAAATGAATCTTCCAGACAAAGGTGACCTAGCTATGCATCAATGAAGGAGAAAAGCCCAAAGATGAAACTCCCCTCTGGCCTTATTATAATGGGTATAATTCATTTAACCTACTGATAATAAATTACATAGGTTAAGGCATTCTCAACAATTCAAAATCCACATGCCAAATTTATTCCTAATCGTGACTTTGGGGGCAGGAAAAATTTGGCACCCACATATTGTTAGACTAACATTTGTCACATATCCACCATCTGTATGCCAATTTTACTATCTCAAACTTCCTTCATAAAAAATTTAGATATGAAATCTTGATTTCCAAAATTACATTTCGAAGTACTTATGTACCAAATTAAATTAACATCAACAAAAGATATCTATGGCATGTACGTTATTATCAAGGATAATAAAACATAAAATGTAAAATCAATTGAAAAGGACTGCTAAAGATATTACTCAATTTTCAAATACCAATTTCACGCTCAGTGGATTTGGTCATGAAAAATCAAAAAGATCTTCATTGATCACTTATTTCCACTGAATAATAAAACTAAGATATTTCAAACTTTTACATTTAGAAAATTATTGTCCGTCTAAATTCTTTTGGTTTAATTGTCAAAGTTTCACATGGGAGTAGAACTGGCAGAAGAAGAGGATGAGGAGTACCAACAGAATAAAATAGCAACCCGGAGAAGGAGATGACAGCGACACAGCAAGGTAGAGGAAGTGAAGCAGCAGCAGAATGACAGACAAGTAGAGGTGGAGGGGAGAGAGAAAATGAAAAATATGGCAGCTGCAAGTGACAGTTGCTGAAATTAATAAAAATTGTTGCAGGAACCAAACAGCAAGCTAACTTCTGGGTTTTGGTCCCCCATGGATTGTTCAGCATTTGATAAGGCTCCATAGCAACTGATATGGACTGTATTTTGAACCTTGCTTAGTCATACCTCCAAAAACAAAACACTTATAGAATGTTTATTAAATAATGCATTAAAATAATGTATGCATCTTCCCTTATTTCAATATCATTAACAAGTACTCTTTAAAACATCTGAAAAAATCCAAATCTCTACCTTCTAAATTCTCAGTATGACATTAGAGTCCAAAGATCCAAGTAACAAAATTTTGACTTCAAGTTAAGATTAGCAAGGTTGATGAATCATGCCTAGATCAAGTTTAGAGGTTTGAATATACCAAAGATGTCAAGATAAGTTGAATAGTTTATATGATACAAACATATGCTAGAATCAACAAAGCTAATGAACCATGCCTGAATCAGGATCCAATAATATTCAAAGAGTTGGATGAAGCCAACCTGGATGATGCCAATGGGTCATACCGATGCCACTAGGGATGATGCAGACAAGATATGCATAACGATGGACTCTAAACCCTCAAGAACTCTAGGCACTCAACAAGTGAGCGGAAGATGACCAAACCCAATAGGACTGATCGAGCCACACATGAAAACCTAATCCAGTCACACATGGAAGGGGGAGATTGTTCAAAGATCTGAGATATTAATTTCTGAGATGAGCATTATGATAGGTTTAAGAATAGTCCCGCATTACTAAGACCTAAAAGGAATCAGGCCACATATTCTGAAGTTGACCTATTATATAATAGGTTAAGCTTTTAGGTAGTGTTGATGTTTTCACTAACTTTAATAGGGCAGCAGATGTCCTTTCCCCCAACTTTAGTACTTGAAGTTATCATAAAATACTGTAAACCTTGTATATGGTCACACTTAATCTTTTTTAGCCTCCTTTTATAGCGACAATGAGCCTTCCAAAATTCTACTCATTTTCATAATTTTACCAATCTTTAGGACATGCTGTAAATGCCTTTGGAACTTCCTCACACCACCACCAACTTTCCCTTGACAAACATTCACACCTTTACTCCAAGAACTTCTGTTGATCTTTAATCTTACCGTTACCGGCCATCATAATCCACATGATACTAGCAACATTTCTTTACAAATTTCAAATCCTTTCCTTTCCCAAGATACTCTTAAAAAGCCTCATATTAACACGTTTCAAACTTCACCATCTAGTTCTAGTAAAAAATAAAAAAAAATCCCTTTTTCTTCAATTCTCTAAAACATATTTAGGCAGAACTATAGTAGTTAAATTTTTCATTCCTTTAAAAAGGAACAAGATGCAAAACACCTAGCCTGTGTTGTTTGCTCTTTCTCAAGAGGACCGGTTGTCAGATGTATTTTAAGAAGGACCAGTAGATTAATAAGATCGAGTTAATTCTAATTCGTCAAAAGATGTTAAAGATGGTCAGGATCATCATTTTTATGCCCTAATCTACGACCCTTGTGCCTCTAGCTCTTAGCTCTTCGCACCATCTTGTCAAAGTTAATGAATAGTAGATATCATAGTATCTGACTGAAACCAAGGAGGTAAGTATATTACTCTATTTCGTTAAGATACTCGTCAATTTTTTTTAATCTTCTGGCAACACTTCCAATCAATCATACAATCCGATGACACATGTTGTTTTGTTCCAAAGACAAGAAACACAAACTAGCCAAATCTACTTATTAACCTAATGAATAAAAATAATGATAGTGGCATGTTTTGAGAACCCATAATTTATTCACGGGTAAAAATACAGCTAATAACTCATATAAATAAAGTTAAACCTCAAAAAGAAGCACATAGATTATGATATATCAAAAGTGAGTAAAGCAAATTAAAAAGAAGCCAAAAAGATATTTTTAAATACATATATTGAAGTTACATGTTCTGGTTTCATATGAACATTGATAGTTACAGCTGGAACCACCAAAATCTGATCAGAACCTACCAGATTAGATGGCAACTAGAAATGGAAAGTCAAATCTAACGAAAACTCTTTCCCAAAAAGAACAAAGGTATCTTTCCAGGTGAAGTTTATGCATGCACAAGCATGAAGATCCATTAATTACTCGGAGAAAGTTGCGTTAATTTCTAGACTACATGAACCACCAGTCATAAACCTTCGCTAAATTTTACACCAGACCGCACGAACATGCTTGTGAGTTCCTAGTTACATACAAACATATCCAAGGTGTCCTAATTAACCACACATCATAATAATTAATTCAAGAAAACGTTTAGATCTACAAATCAAAACAATCTATTAGAAGAAAATCATCGGAACCCTAATCTCTGCCAATAGATCAATATTTTCTGCTAAGATTTACAATCATCTTTGCATAAACGCATGTTGCATCCATGGTAAGTAAACTTCAACAGAGACAATCAAGTGACCGTCGCATGATCTACAACCAAAAAATATCATTCAACAGATTCCATCACGAACAAGAAAAGGGAGATGAGAAAAGCGAATCTTCGAAAAAGACACGACATCTGGGTTATTCTCCCATATGCTAAGGCGGAACGATACAACAGCACAAGTTATTACAACAGATCACGGATGAGAACATATATACGATTAAAATCAACCGTAAAAGGATCGATTTCAGATCAGGAAAAGCCGATCGAAACCCCGAATCTTTTTCTCAAAAGGAACAAAGGGAGGGAGATCGACCTCAACGGCAGCGTGCGGGAATGGAGGATCCCAAAAGCCGAAGCGGTGAGAAGCTCTTCGTTTTGAGGCGGTAATGTCACAGGGGAAAGGGATATCTAGGCAGTGGCTCTCTCTCCTCAGCCATTAAGATCACACGATCACACGGCTGTCAAAGCCTCGTACGTTTTTCATGTGAAACAAAACTTATGTAGCCCTACGCGACACGTGGGAGTCGTCGGTGGATGTGGATTCCCCATTTTACCCCCACAGCCCCGCGCGTAAAATCGCACGCGTAAATCTTTCATGTCTCTCAAGGCGTACATGATAACATCGTGGTCACCGTAATTAAGGGTATATAAGTAGATTGCAGATCTCTGTCAAGAAGTCGCTTGGAATAGTGTTTGTTCACATGAAGAAAGCATTAATAATATGAATATATAGATTGGGTCTCATGTAGAGTCTTAAATTGAAAGTTAAGATGTTGCCATCCATAAGCGTATGATACTTACAGCACCATGAGAGCTTAATACTTACATGTGAAGCAGACATTGTACTCCCTCCGTGGAAACCTTGGAATGCCACAACTCAGTAGAAATTGCCATTGAACTCTCACCAAGAACGCTGCAAAGACAAGCGGTAATCTCACTCTTCCCATTGTTGGTGTAAACAACTTTAAGTCGTGGCTTTGGGGCCGACGCGACTTGGTTCGGGTCCGGATGATGAGGGATCTCCCTGGGACATTCCTCGAGACTGCTGAGGTGGTTGATTACGGTGGTCCGATCAGGACGGGGTCGCTATTCCCTCCGGAAAAGAACTTCTCGCCTGTGCGTCTAGTGGATGACCTTCGCCTTCGCACCTGCACACAGGTCAGGTCAGAGAGCTCGGCCCGACCCCTCCGACGATCAAGTTAGTAGATAGTTGTAAGGGATTTTTTTAGCTAAGTTCCATCCTCTTCCTCGGAGCGTGAGCGTTTTTATAGTGAGAATTACCGTTGCATGATGTGCCTGCCCGCAGGGAGTAGGATCGTACTTCTGGTAGCGCCTGATATTGCCGTTAGCGTAGCGTGGGGAATCGAGCCTGAGCAGGGTGTTAATGTGCTTTGGTAGGCGTTCCGGTCCGCTTTGACCATGTGTCTCATCAGGTCAACAAAGGCATGAGGCGTCATCTGGGGCAGCTGATGTCACGCGAGTCTTATCGCAATTATTACCCTCATCATATTCCCCCCCCCGAAGGAAGCTATGCGTCGGTTGCTGTAAGGGGTTTCCGAGGCATGACTTTGGCTTTAAGAAACTGTCCTTGCCATGTGTTTGTCGGTTCGTTGCCAGGGGTGTGGGAATCGTGGAGTTTAGTAACTAAGGAGGGTTGGATGTGCAGCGATGACCCTGGGTAGTGTGCGGCCGAGGAGCACAACTCAGGCGGGCAGGCTGCGTAGAGGTAGTGGGCTCGGGCAACATACAACCGAGGAGCATGACTCAGGCGAGCAGGTCGCACAGAGGTAGTGGTCTCGGGCGACACGTAGCCGAGGAGCACGACTCAGGCGGGCAGGCCGCGCGAGCGTTGTCTCGGGCAACATGCGGTCAAGGAGCACGGTGCAGGCGGGCAGGCCACGCAGGCGTGGTCTCGGGGAACATGCGACCGAGGAGCACGGCGCAGGCGGGCTGGCCGCGCAGGCGTGGTCTCGGGGGACACAACTCAGGAGGGCAGGGCGCGTTGAGGTGGACTCGAGCAGTCTGCGACCGAGCTGTGTAGATACCAAAGGGGGTTAGGCCGGAGCTAACCGCGAGCCGGGAGGCGGTCAGGTAGATACTAAGCCTTCACTCGGAAGAGACTGAGGCAGGGCCTATATTCCTTTTACGAGGACTACATCGAATAGCCACCGCGGGTGTTTGACTTCTTCTATGGAGCCCGCTGCCAAAAGTCGCTCCTTCTCCTCATGGCCACTTAGGCCTCCGTCACGATGTACTGGTTAGCCCGCTGGAGCATATCTGATACTGTGGTGGGGGGTCGCTCCACGAGGGACTAGAAGAATCTGGAAGGTCGCAGGCCTGTCATAAATGCCTGCACTAACAGAGAGGGATGAGCGTCCGGCAACCCCCAGATTTATGTTGTAAAGCGATTCACAAAATGGGAGAGGGGCTCATCCTCCCTTTGGTTGAGTCCGAGGAGCAGTGCAACGGACGGCTTTGGCCGGGCGTAGGCCAAGAAGTTAAGCTTGAAGTCTTCGACGAGCTGATCAAAGGAGGCGATCGTCCCGGTCTTCAGACAACTGTACCATGTGCGGGCTAGCCCCTTCAGAGTCGTGGGAAACGCCCTACACATCAAAGCATCAGAGGTTCCGTATAGTGCCATTTGGGCACAAAAAGCGGCTACGTGGTCCGTTGGGTCGGTGGAGCCGTCATATGCGTCCAAAGATGGGAGCCGAAAATTCGGGGGAACCGTCTGATCTTGTATCTCGGGCGCGAACGGAGACCCTTGGTGTGCGTCCTCCCCGAGCTCTCCCTTTGACCTGCGAACCTCCTTCTCCACTTCATCGAGCCGCTGACTAACAAAGCATAGCTGGGCTCGCTGGGCTCGCCATTTGGGCACGGAAAGCGACTACGTGGTCCGTTGGGTCGGTGGAGCCGTCATATGCGTCCAAAGAGGGGAGCCGGAAATTCGGGGGAACCGTCTGATCTTGTATCTCGGGCGCGAACAGAGACCCTTGGTGTGCGTCCTCCCCGAGCTCTCCCTTTGACCTGCGAACCTCCTTCTCCACTTCGTCGAGCCGCTGACTAACAAAGCATAGCTGGGCTCGCAGGGAGTCCGTTGAATCCTAAGATAATGCCTCGGGTTCCGGGCGACCGCTCGGGTTTTCCATCACTCGATCCCTGAGTGGGGTCGATCGGACCCGAGGCGAAGTGGGGAGCTCCGGAAGTGGCGTGCAGGCCCGAACGGGCGGCTCCTGTTGCCGTAGTGGTTGGATTGCAGGCGGGTGCGCCGATTGAGAAACGAGCGGGATAATGGTTTGCACCATACCCGTCAGAGCTCGGACTTGATGAGCGAGGTCTAGAAAGGCTTCGGACGACACGGGCGACGGGTCGGCTGGGGCACCTTCAGGCGGCGACCGGCCCGGGTCGTTGAATATCCGCCAATAGCACTCTGAGGTCATGATAGGGTGTTCATCACGAGGTTCTCCACGCGGGGGGTGTCCCCCCGGAGCTCCGATCGGGTGTAACCCCTCTGCTGCGGGTTCATCTGAGTCGATCTGCCGATCCCTCGACATTTAGCCCCTCCTTCTAGCACCAAAATGTTGGTATAAACAACTTTAAGCCGTGGCCTCGGGGCCGACGCGGCTTGGTTCGGGTACGGATGATGGGGGATCTCTCTGGGACGTTCCTCGAGACTGCTGAGGTGGCCGATTATGGTGGTCCGATCGGGATGCGGTCGCTATTCCCTCAGGGAAAGAACTCCTCGCCTATGCGTCTAGTGGGTGACCTCCGCCTTCGCACCTGCACAAAGGTCAGGTCGGGGAGCTCGGCCCGACCCCTCCGACGATCAAGTTAGTGGATAGTCGCAGGGGTTTTTTTAGCTAAGCTCCATCCTCTTCCTCGGAGCGCGAGAGTTTTTATAGTGAGAATTACCGTTGCATGATGTGCCTGCCCGTAGGGAGCAGGATCGTACTTCTGATAGCGTCTGACATTGCTGTTGGCGTGGCGTGGGGAATCGAGCCTGAGTAGGGTATTAATGTGCCTTGGTAGGTGTTTTGATCTGCTTTGACCAGGTGCCTCATCAGGTCAACAGAGACGTGAGGCGTGGTGCAATCTGCGGTGTCCTATTGGAAGCATTTCGTCGAGCAATAAACAGTCATATACAGAAAAGGGTTCCACTGCCATATATATACCCATCAAATTCCTTCTCTCTTCCAAAGTGAAGTGTTAGTAATAATAATAATATGCTGCGCAGGGCCTCGAAGTTTAAAGATAAACGAAGCCGACCTCGGAAGCCCGCTCGAGATCGAACGCCAATCCCTCTTCTGGAGGAGCTCAAATCCACCGCCGACCCTGCCGCCGCCCTCCGCCGCCTCCAGGACGCCGACCCCGACGTCCTCAGCTACCCCGTCTGCTCCTCGCTCCTCTACCGCCTCGCGAAGGCGCGCCTTCTTCCGGAGCTCAACTCCCTCCTCGCCCTCCTCCGCGCCCACCGCATCCCCTGCAAGGAAGCCGCTTTCAACTCCCTAATCCGCCGCCTCGGCCGCGCTGGTCTCCCCGACAGGGCACTCGCCCTCTTCCTCGACCTTCCTTCCTTCGACTGCCCCTCCGCCCCCTCCCTCCAATCCCTCAACTCCGCGCTCGCCGCCCTCGTCGATAACCGCCGGCTCGACCAGGCCAGGGCCTTGCTCGGCCGGTGCGCAGACTTTGGCATCCGCCCCAATGCCGTCTCGTACAACATACTCCTGCATGGCTGCTGCGAGAACGAAGGATCGGGCAGCGCGCGTCTCCTGTTCGATGAAATGCTCGCGAGGAGAGTTCGGCCTACGGTCGTGAGTTACAATGTGCTCATCGGCTACTCGTGTAGAAACGGCGACTCGGTAACCGGCATGAGATTAAAGGAGGAGATGGTGAAGAAGGGGATTCAGCCGAACGCCATCACCTATGCCTTGTTGATGGAAGGACTGTGCTCGGAGGGGAAGTATGATGCGGCGAGGAAGTTGATGTTCGACATGGAGTACCAGGGCTGCAAGACGACGCTGGTGAACTACGGCGTCCTGATGAGCGATCGCGGGAGGAGAGGTGATTTCGACAGGATAAGGGAGCTGCTAGCGGAGATGAATAGGAGGAAGCTGAAGCCCGACGTGGTGATCTACGGCATCTTGATCAACTACTTGTGCGTCGCAGGGAGAACCGCGGAAGCGTACAAGGTGTTGGTGGAGATGCAGATCAAAGGCTGCGAGCCAAATGCAGCGACGTACCGCATGATGGTGGATGGCTTCTGCAGGGCTGGGGAGTTTGAGAAGGCAGTGGGGGTCTTGAATGCGATGCTGGCGAGCAAGCATTCCCCCCGCGCCGAGAGCTTTAGGTGTTTGATACTGGGGCTGTGTGAGAGTGGGAAGCTGGAGGAGGCTTGCTTTGTTTTGGAGGAGATGATAAAAAGGAAGATGGGTTTGGATGTAGAGGGGTGGAAAGCTTTGGCTGAGGCCACCATAGGTGGCAATTGTGTTCTTGAGGATCAACTTCTGAGTCAGCTAATCTTTCAGTCTCCCTGATGAAGATTAAAAGTTGGAGTCATTGCTTATTATTCTTTGTATGGAACTTTCAGAGAGATGATGAGTAACAGACAACCACATAATATTATCATTTGATGTAAAATTGAGAGGAAGCAAATAGATTAGCTGGAATTTTGGCCTATATAACATAAATGCTGCTAATAGCACAACCATTTATCACTTGAAATTTCCCTTTCATTGTTACATTTTGGTTCCCTCTTGAAATCTTACACTTTACTACAGTCAAACTCTAAAAAGTGATGAGCAATTACACTGATATTTAGGTACAGTAACACCAAAATGTTCTCTTTGAAGCTTCAAATCTTCAATCCAATAGAAAGAGCTGAAAGGATGGTTTTATATATGTTCAGCATACCCAAAACTCTTGATAACTGCCAGAGCCTTTTTTTTCTGAATCATAAATCCTTCCTCCTGGTGGAAACATATGAACACGATTGGTTATGCATGCAAACAGCAAAAAGGTAACTAAGACTGGAAAAAGAAGTCTTTTAGGTAGGGTCGATGCTACACATAATACCAAGAATCGATAGACTATTACAATGAGTAATTATCTCGGTTTGGTTAAGTAGAATTGCGTCTAGCGCAATGGCAGAGGCACGTCATCGCACATTATTGGCCTTTACAAAGAAGCAACGGATAAATAGAACACTTGCTACATGCGTAGTTACGGCAGCATAGGAGCAAAGGCAGCATCATGTAAATATTTTAATCAAAAGACTGACATACCTCTTGACATCATCAATAGCAGAAAGGCAATAGCTCCGAAATCCTGATTTAGGCAAACTGAATTTTGTTTGTTTAACAGGTAATGCTTTCATTCCTGCTTCATCTATGCTTGTTTCAAGGCCACAAACATGGCACAGGTCCTCCAGCTCAGACTCCTAAATGATCAAAACACAGAGCATTAGATCTGCAGTTGAAACAATGGTTACCATTTTCGCCTTCCCTGGTTAATGGTAGTGTTTGATGTCACATTAATTTTGAATAGCCAACTTTACCAATTTTCTATTATTCTTATTTTTGCTATACTTAACAATCACATTCAATGGGAGAACAACCAAAGTACCTTGATCATCAGGATTTTTGATAGATGCATCAATGGGTAAGGATGAAGCTTGTACCCACTGTAATTGACATGTGAGATTGCTTGTGCACGAATCTGTATTAGAGAAGTATGCAAACTGTAACTTCTCCAGTAATTAGAAAACTTGCCAATGAAAAATAAACTGAAGTTACAAAAAACCAATCATAGGCATATTTAAGTCATGAAGTTTTACCTTAAGTCTTCAGAGCTATCATTACTAACCTTACATTGACATTCCTAATTAAACTTTAAAAATGCTATTTTCTTGAATCTCTTGAAGTAATTTCCCATGAAGTGAACAACTAGCTGAAATGCCCCAACTACCCAGGTCCGCTACATGAATCTTTTTACACCATTGAGCTCTATATAAGAATATATTTAATTAAATTTAGTCATTGATACGTATTATCATTGCTTCTATTAAAGTTTTTCTCAAATCTCACTCTTCCTTTTTCGGACCAATTATATATTACCTTCTGTACTTAGACCATATTAGCATCATGATCACTATACTTAAAAAATTTACATTGAGATTTTTATAATTCTAAAAATAAAACAAATAGCCCTAATTACCATAACGTCATCGACTACATTTATGGGAAACACACCACGTGCTAGATTGGCATGAAAATGATGGGTAAAAAGATAATTTTAATATTATCGGAATGCCCTACCACCTGGTCCACCTCTCACTATGTCATCGAGATGCTCAGGGTGTGGTCATCCTGCCTGGGTCTTGGCATGGTGAGAGCGACTGCCACCGAGATACTCAGAGCGTGATCGTCGTCCCGCCAAGCTCCTAGTGTCACAAGGGCGCGGCCCCTCCTCGCCACCAAGGTCACCCTCCTCGGCCCCTCCTAGCAGTCGTGTAGCCTAGCACCCGCTACGACATCCCATTAGTGCCACCTTAGGTGTCTGCGGCGCCCACATGATCAGCAGCCAAGCCATATTCCTCCTTGAAGCTTCCCTCTACTTGTCCCTTTATATGACACTACTCTTGTGGCTCGCCATTGGAGCTCATTGCCTTCATCCTCTTCTAGGTGGACCAGCTCGTGTTGCTGTGGAAGGGGATGCATGGCATCAAATCGTAACAGAAGGCCAGGATGCCTTACCACCGAGATGCTTAATGCTTGCTGACAAAAGGGAGAGTGCTACGGAAGCAGCGTTAGGATGCTCTCCCCCTTTCGTCAGCAAGCGTTGGGCATGCTAACTTCTGTAGCGATTTGATGTCATGCATCCCCTTCCATAGTAGCACAAGTTGGGCCACCTAGAAGAGGACGAAGGCGGTAAGCTCCAACGGCAAGGTGGTGAGCCATGGGAGCAGTGTCACGTAAGGGGATAAGCGGAAGGAAGCCGAGAGGAGGTAGACAGCCTGGCCATCGATCCGAGTCTCGATGTCGAACCAAGCATAGGCGACGAGTGTGCGGAGGAGGACGACGTGGGCGTCGCTGACGCCGAAGGTGACGTCACGAGGACCAAGAATGAGACGTCGTAGCGGAAGCTAGGCTACATGGCTACAAGGAGGGGCTCAAGGATGACCTTGGTGGCAAGGAGGGGTCGCGCTCTTGCCACACCATGAGCCAGGCAAGACAACGACCACACCCTGAGCATCACGATAGCAGTCGCTCTCGCTACGCCAGGAGCCAGGCAGGACGATAACCACGCCTTGAGCATCCAGGTGACGTAGCGAGAGGCGGCCCAGGTGGCAGGGCATCTCGACAATATTGAAATTATCTTTTTGCCCATCATTTTCGTGTCGATCCAACACGTGGTGTCACGTGTTGTGTTTACCATCAATGTAGCTAGCGGCGTTAGGACAAATGAAACTATTTGTTTCACTTTCATAATTATAGGGATTCCAATGTAATTTCTTTAGGTACAGAGACCGCGATGCTAATAGGATCCAAGTACAAGAGATAATATGTAATTAGCCCTCCTTTTCCCATACCACTAGTTCTAATCAACTTGTCTATGTATGTCATCTTAGACTATTCTTTCATTATATCCTCATTTGATTTTTTGATACCTAATTGTTCACAGAGAAAAACATTCCTCGTTCTTTTCTATTAACTCCACACATCCCCTCAAGAATCTCGACATTCTCATCCCAACTATTTAACCCTTTTTTGTATATAAGTTTCTTGACTGTCCAACATTCTACTTCATGAAACATGACTACCCATACAACTATCTTATAAAATGCCTTTTTTTAAGCTAAATCACTCAAAATATAGAGGAAGGCTTGTACTTAAGTAACTTGCAAAATAACTGAAATTTTCCTTTTTCATATTTTATGAATTTCTAATCGACCAATTATAAGAATATTTAAATCAACAAGTTTTATTCCAAGTCTTCAATGTTCGCATAATAAACCTTAGTTCACCAGCATTTCTAGAAAGAAAAAATATTCAAATATTATTTGTTTGAATATCTTGAAATGGTTTCCCAAGAAAGGTCATTTTGTAACTTTATCATGGCATAAGCCTCCCACCGATGAGGATATGCAACCTTACTCTTACAAGAAGAGAGATTCTGAAACTTAAACCCTAGATATCCAGATAGGAATGGAACACAACTTTATCATACCACTAATGCTCGCCTCCTTATCATAAAAAGAGAACAATTGAAAGATAAGGTAGCAACTAAAAGAAATATGGAGCAATGAAATATAATACTTTTGCTTCTTCCTATGTGTGTACTTTGATGGTCTTCTGGAAAACAAACATAAAGCTGAAAATAAGAAAATAACTTTTCAAAAAACATATCTTTTCCCATGTTTTAATTAAAGGAGATATTCTGGAAAGTGTTTATGCACTTCAATAATTTTTTTAGTGCATGCTAAAGTGGTCTATTGCAAACCACAGAGAGTAAATGATAAACACACAACTCTAGATGGCAGAACAGCAAGGCCTATAAAAACAGTGGATTACAAGAAAACAACCTCATCGAGAAAAGGTTCCACAAGACACAACTGCAGGTCTGTTGCTTCAGCTCCCAGGCTACAAAAGAAACGCTTGTAGTTGCCCATTTGAGAGTACCTATGAGAAAGTGGAAAACAGACCAAGAGTAAAAATTCTAATAAAAAGAAAAGGAAAAACATCAATCAAGCTACTGAAACATAGGGGAGCATCAATAATATAAGAATGAAGATCTAATGAGAAAGTAATATGACTTGTACCTAATTTTAAGCTAAGTTTACCTAATCAAAGCCCTCGCAAAGTGCATGTTCTTTGATTGAAGAATTGGAAGAGATAGTTGGCGATACCATAAAGAAAGTGAATCACCCTGTTGAACAAATAGAACAGCAGTGATGTGGTCCTGTACTCTGATGAGTGCAACATTGACGTGGAAAAAGAAATGATATATACACGGAGAAGCCAGAAACTGACCATTTTTGGGATCTTACCCCCTAGATGCAGAAGTACAAAAAATGAGTAAAACTCAGCTTCATTCGTGTGTAGTGACCTCGATAATCTATTAAGATCGTACAACTTGAAAAGAGTAAGGAGGCATTTCATCAGTTGTTCAATGTTGAGGTGGCACAATGAAGATAAGTCAGACTTCCCCCAACACATGGCAAGTCTATTGTGTGACACAACGTGAAACTTGACCTGAAAGAATTTTGTGGATATCAAATGATCAGCACATTCCTTATATGCTTAATGGAAGACTTTAAAGAAGATGACATGAAAAGTTTTAGTAGATAATAAACCTCGAATAAGTCATCTATTCCAAGTCAAAAAAGATGGCATTTCAAGAAGGAAACACTGATAAAAAGGTAAGGTTGAAAACAGATGTAAATATTTTTCTTGGTATTTTCATAAGTCATATTATCCTAACACAGTAAATCTTAGTTTCGTACAAGAAGGAAACATGGAAAAGTTATTGATTAGAACAAATGAGACATAAATAACAATGCATCATGTTCTCTAGTAACGGCATACATTGCAGAACTTCAAAAGGCAAATTTCTGGTTTTAAAGAAGTTCACAAGTTCTATTTAGCTATTCCAGATAAAGCATTATCAGATTAGCAATGACTAATGAATGGTTTCTGAGAACAGCCAGAAAAGCATCTGCTTATTTACACTTAATTTAAATCACCTTAGTCCACTTTTTGATAGGACCTATATTGTTAACATGTTTGTTTAAATAACCAGAACGAAATTTGTAAATCAATGGCCAGATAAATAGTATTTATATTCTGTATCTTCACCAATGACCAACAGAACTGAAGATTCAAGATTAATAGCAGTGCTTCAGCAAAAACCCTTGGAAACAACAGAAGAAATTGGCAAATGCATGAGAGATTTCAAATATTAACCCTGAAACTATTAGTACATGCATGTTGTAATGAACTTGTACCATTTCCTCATACATAGAAATTGCTTGGTCATCAATAATGTTCTGCATACTGAGATCTTGTCGAATGGACCTTGTTCTATCAAAAACAAAGTCATGAACAACTTCAAATGGATGCTCTTCAGAGTTCACCAAGTTTATAAGATGTTTCAATGTTCTCTGTAACACTGGAGGAGACCGTATATCTGATTCCTGTATGTCTACAGTGGAGATAGTTCTGCAAAACTAAAATAATAAAAATGGTCAAAGATATCTACAAGAGACTAAAAGTTAGATTACAAAAAATTATCAGATTTAGGAGAAAGAAAAGGTTGCAATTTCATCTAAAAGCCTAATATGCTGAACTGAGTCATGTGAATAAATAGATTGCTGTGCTTGGCAACGATGAAAACAGCAAATAGACTCATTACATAGATTACGAAGATCCCGATAGTTATATACACTGATTTTATAGTGTAAGCTGTACACACAAAGATGTCAAAGATACTATGGTACAAGACAGGACAATGCTTAGAAGTCACTACATGTTGAGATTTAGTGAAAAATATCAATCAAAAGGTTACTTCAAAATTTCTAAATTTCAATATGAACATCTTCATAATTATATCACAATTCATCTCCTAAGATCTGCAAAGAAGATAGTCGAGACAAGTTCAAATTTTCTAACAATATTAAAGTTAGAAAGCCGAACCACTTTCTAATAATCGTTTGTAGTTTTCACTTGTTACAAAACTGCAAATGAAATATACAGCAGATTCTAATCTTTACCTTCTTCACAGCAAGATGGGGAGAAGTTCTTGCAGGATTTCCATTCAATCTCTCAAACACTGACAAATCTCTGAGCCTCTCGCGCTGAGCTCTCTCCTTCGCTACAATAGCAACAGGCTAAAAAATTTCAACTATTCGATTCAAACCCTCGGCGAAACAAAAGGTGGCTTCAAATCCAACAATAAATCGAGCAACAGATGAGGTAGACTGAGCCGCACCTGGGCACATATCGGGGCAGGTCCCGACCAAGTAGGGGGAATTTGGCGACCGGAGATTGTCGTCATCATCAAGGTGGGGATTACTCCTTTCCCGGATTGCTTCAGCGGAGGTTTCTTTAGGATCCCTGGCGGGACAAGATCTCATGGGTTTCCATATGGAAGACGAAGGATCTAGGGCTTTCCTCGCCGGCCGAAGCCCAAATCCTCGGTCTCTGACCGTCCTCTCCTCCATGGCTTCCCCGTCCTTTTTTCCTCTCCGATTTCCGAATCCGATCACCAATGAGGCGCATCACACATATACGGCGGAACGTCTTCGCTATTAAAAATGTTACACGTGGCGGATTTAATCTCCGTTGATTTATCTCACCCATGTAACACTTCGGTCGCTTGCGGGTTGTGATCAGAACAGGAAACCATATCCGTAATGATCGGAACAGAAAACGATATCAGGTCGGAATCCTCCCCGAACTCGGAAATCCTAGTGATGTCTACATATACAGTAACGAAGTCCGCTCGCTCTCTTGCGGACGTCTCTCCGAACTCATAGAGAGCAGCATCGAGCCACCATGCTTCCCCCAGGCTTCACCTTCCAACCCAGCGACCAAGAGCTTGTCGTCTACCTCTGCGAGTGGATCCACCACATGCCTCTCTCCTGCAACGCCGTCGAGGAAGCCGACGTCTACTCCCAGGAGCCGGAGGCGCTCCTCCACGGCCGGGAGAGGGCCTACTTCTTCACCACCCTCAGGACCTCCAGCTCCGGCTTGCGGGTGCAACGCCAGGCCGGAAACGGAACCTGGATGCTCAACACCAGCAAGACAGGCACGCCCGTCAACGTCGTCTGCGACAACGGAGATGAGGTCACCGTGGGGCACAAACGCAACCTGTCCTTTTACCTCGGCAAAGTCAAGAAGTGCACCGGATTCGTCATGGACGAGTACTTACTCTTTGCTCCACCCTATGATAACAACGGCACAAAGGTGATCGCGTTCAGCTCCTACTGACTGATTCTTCGTCTCCGTGTAGCTTGCGTCCTCTTTCTCTATTGCTGATCCATATATGTTGCAGGATCAGAAGGTGCTGTGCGTGATCAGGCAGAGCCCGCAAGCCATCAATAATGCAGCCAAAAGAAAAAGAGAAGCGTCGTCGCTTTCAGAAATCTCCTAAGCAGATGCTCGAACCGATTTTTCTCATTTTATTAACAGCATGTAATGTAGATAATAAAGACTGTCATATGTTTCTTATCATATCATACCACCGTATGTACCGATCTAATATACATCGATATGTTTCATTGTATTACGTATCAATACATTCGATATGATTCAATATGTATGTGTCGATAATTGATTGATATATTAGTACAGATTGATAATACGAATCATGATGAATATTTATAAATAATTTATATATTTAATATGTTAATTTAATAATACTTTTAAGTGACTCAAATCCTCCAATATAGTAATTATATTATTTTAAACAAATAAATAATTGAGATTAAAAATGTGCATGGATTATCTTTTTTTCTTTCATTCTTCCTCTTCTGACATCTTTTTTTGGAAAAAATTATGATGATCTTTATATATCAGAAATCAAATATTTCAAACTTTTAGTATTAAGAATGAAAAAAAAGCATAACCTACTAATCTTTAAGAATTCATGATGGGAATTGATACCATTAAAACTCCAATACTAAAGGATAGATAACATCCACACATGTTGTAACACTTTGATTTAGTTCCAAGTTGGAAGTAAGATGTAATATATGTTGTAATATTTCGATTTAGTTCCATGCTGAAAGTAGGCAAATATTTTGATTGATTTAGTTGGATGGTCTGGTAACGCAAGTTTAAATATTTTTTATTGGTGGTTCAAGCTCGACTAAGTTAGTGAGATAATTAACCTATCAGTAATTGAACATAATAATAAGAAGTACAAGTAAGAGAAATCAGATGATGTTAGTTTCGGATGTAACAAAATAAGTTATTGGATCACAACACATCTAGTTAAGAAATCGAGTTTATGTCTTATATTCGGTTAAAAGATTATATATTAGAGAAGGATCATTTATGAAAAAAATCTTAATCAATCAAGGCAAACATCAAGTTTATGAACCTAAACCTAGTTTGATCTTGTAAATTTGAACTTGAGTCAAGCTTAACCTAATTCTAATTATATTCTTTTTTTTCCTTATTTTTGAATGAAAAAACCAAAATAGATATTTTCATCTACCTTAATTTAAGCTTGTGAGGTCGCTATATATTAGCTTTTTAAATAGGTAAAAGATGATATATTAATTATTTATTATATTACTTAGCACGAGGATTTATAGTAAATCCATATGTGGGTAAATAAGATTAATATTAAAAAGAAAAAAAATAGCAACACATGTTGGGGTAGGGAGAGGATAATCGAAACAAGAAGAAATTGTAGAAATTTACATCAATATTTATCAGTATTATACTTTTTTTATTGATTCCCAAATTCAATAACTTGGATATTTTTTCTTATTACCTGGATATATAATATTTATTTAAATATTATTTATTCGATTCAGAATTAATCCGATCCCGAGAATAAATACCCAAATCAGATTTAGATTCGACTTCAAAGAAAAGTTGGCATTCAAATTATTGATCACATCATAGATCCACGGGCATTGATCAAATGGACGGTCCTGATAACAGTCTTGGATCATTAACTGACGATACTGCCATCCTTCTCTGTAGTAGTTAAACAACGACCCACTTGGTTGCGTCGGACAATCAAAGAGAACAACCTAAGGGATCGGTCGCGTCCATCATCGAACGGACGGCGCTGATCTCTTTGATTGTTCATTGAACGGCTGGAACGAGACGATTGAGGACCGAGTCTATATCTAACCGTTCGCCGATTGACGATCGGTTTCGCTTCCCCCATGGGAAGAATGGGTAGCGGAGAGCGAGCCATCCCTCCCTTTCCTCGACGTTGTCAGTGATGGGAGTCAAGTCAATCGTCGTTGTTCTCACAATCTGATCTCTCTTTGTGTGGATTTCTCTTTTTTTCTTCTCTTCCCGTGGCTTAAGGTACAATAGATCTTAATTTATTCCCCTTGGTTACTTGTATTTTGATGTATGGTTCCTGTTGTCAGGTAAAAGAGCTCGCCTTGGCTTCCCGCAAATCTTTTCTTTTGTTAATTGTCTTGCTGCTTTGATTTGGTGAGCGAGTTTTATGTTCGGAAATAGACAAGGAACTGAAGTATGATCGGATGATTAGAGCTGCTAGCATGTTCATGTTGCCAAATCTTGATCTAGGGTTTCTTTTCTTTAATTTTTATTTAGCTTTGCAAGTAGAGGGCTTTTTGTTACCCCTAGTATTTTTTGGTTATTTTGGGAGAAGTAGCTGGATTGCAATTCATAATTAATGATATAGCAAGAGTATGTCCTCCCCTTTTGGTTTAGTTTTAATGTTATAGTTCATTTTTTTTGTTGTTGGCAATTGAAGTTGGTATGTGCTGGTATAATGTTACGCCCTTTCTCGTGATCTTTAAACTGATATTTCTGTGATATAACATTTTTTTTAAATTCCTGCTACGCTTCTGTTAATAAGTAGATGAGGAACCAAAGATTGGATGATTAGAGATGCTAGTATGTTCATGTTGGAAAATCATGATCTAGGGTTGTTATTATGTAGCGTTTGGGATAGATAGATTTTTGTGACCCTGAAGCCTTTGTTGGTTATTTTGGGAGTAGTAGCTGGATTGATCTTGATGATTGATGGCTTAGCAAGAGTATGTCTTCCTATCTCTGGTTTAATTTTATTATTAGACATGATTTTATTGCTTTGTCGGCAATTGAAGTTGGAATATGCTGGTTAAATAATATGTCAAAATGCCGTTTACCCATGATTTCAAGCTGATTTTTCTATGTAATATATCACAAGTTCAGAAGCTTTGTTAATCTTCTGTCTTGTGTTTTCCATTGGAAATAGTAGCTCCTTTGATGTGTAAATTATGCCGAATACGATGGGTTAACAAATTTATGTAATCTCCGGAGTGTTAATTGTGACTAGCTTTCAACACTATTATGATTTGGCAGTGCATTGATTTCTGATAAAAGCAACTAGTTTTCTCCTTGGTAAATGAAGGCAAGTAATTCTGGATGAAATTAAGGAATCTACTTGTCATATTTCTTTATGCACACAACTGAAAGAAAAGCATATAATATTAACTCAATCTCAGTGTGCTGTTGATTGATGCTATGCATGAGGTTATTTTTAATTCACAATTCTGTTCAAATTGAAGTGAAGATTTTGTTGGAAATTGCTTGAGTTTCTTGCAGATCGTGGTTTAGATACTAGTGATAGGTTGAAGTAGAAGAGAGCGAAGGATGTCAAACAACAGGAGCACGCACTGGTGTTACCAGTGCAGGCAAAGAGTCCGACCTCGTGAGAGGGACATGCTCTGTCCCAATTGTGATTCTGGTTTTGTGATGGAGCTTGATGAGATGGAGGACACCATGAGCCACTTTGTTGGGATGGATCCTGATGCTGTTCATGAACCATGGATTAATATGATGGAGGCCATCTCTGTTATGATGAGGGAGGGGAGGACGGGAAGAAGACCTCACGGTGGGATCATGAGAAGAGCCAACATGAATTCAGGTTTTGGCATGGAATTTGGACCAGGACCTTGGTTGCTCTTTAGGGGACAGATCCCAGTTCATGCATTCGAGGACCATGGATTGGAAGTCCTCCTTGATGGGCATCATGGTGTTGGAGTTCGACGGACTGGCACGGCAGACTATTTTGTTGGTCCAGGGTTGGATGAACTGATTGAACAACTGATGCAGAATAACAGGCACGGACCACCACCTGCCTCACAATCATCTATTAATGCCATGCCCACCATAAAAATCAACCAGAGGCATCTACATGGAGACTCACACTGTCCCGTTTGTAAAGAGAGGTTTGAAATAGGGTCCGAGGCACGAGAGATGCCATGTAAGCATTTCTATCACTCTGAGTGCATCATCCCATGGTTAGAACAGCATAACTCATGTCCAGTTTGCCGTTGTGAGATGCCAACTCAGGGTTCTGGCAGTTGCAGCAGTTCAAGATCGAGTAATCAAAGTCCAGGTAGTAGTTTGAGAAACAGTGGACGTTCACGCAGGAGTCTATGGTCATACTTGTGGCCTTTTCGTTCTTCAAGTTCTAATTCTAGTTCTAGTTGAACCCAGTTGCTGTAAGCATTCTGCTACTAAATAAGTTTGGTTATTCTGGGTAGCTTTGATCTCTGTTAATCCATGGCCTTGTTATATTGTGTTGTATTTCTCAGCTTAATCGTTTGAAAAACTAGTGAATTTACTTGTTTAAAAAGATGTGTTTGCCCATCAAATAGTGGAGTGGCTGGTGTTTTTGTGCTTTATAACTTCTGATTAAATGGTGATTGTTTGCTCATTTCCACATCTTTTGTTCTTGTACCAAATTTATTGGGTGCTATTACACAGTTTGTTCTATGCTTTAGCTGTGCTATTACACAGTTTTGAAGAATAGAAAAAAATATTGCGAATGACTGTTTTATTGAAGGTGCATTTATTTTTGTTTTCTGCTTGCACCTTTGATCTGGGTCCCAGATCGTAGATGGTTGGTCAATTCATTTCAGTACATGCCTAACAAATTCTGAAGTTAAAGCTGTTCGAAGTGTTGCCCAAATCATCCATTGTTATTGCATGTCTTAAGTAGGCCGTGATGCCTCCTCTTTCATAACTTGCGCTTCAATTCGACAATACTTGTTATCTGTTTGTGGATCATAGGGCATCACACATTTATCAGGAAGGAAACTATGCTTTGCATTGGTTAGCTAATTTTGGTGGAATCAATCATTTTCATCATGAATCAGACAGAGGCTTTGATCTCCTCCCACTAATTTCACCTGTCATTAATGTTGCAACTGTTGGACAACTGGTCGTCATCTATTCTTTGCTTTTACTGATGTGATGCAGTTCTTAGAATTCCTTCTCGGTCCTTTATGTGAGTTAAACTGAACTCTGGTTATCTATACTCAACCATGGTTACCAATGATTTTCAAAATATTAAAATTTAAATATCTTAAAGTCTCTCTGATACTTTCATTAAAAGACAAACTCTAAAAGCACAAAAACGCAAAACTCTATGAAATATATAATAATTTCTTTATGGGTATTGATCCTATTTGAAGTTTCCATATTATAAATTACAACGCCATTTGTACAAGCTTTTGAGTTTTGCGCATATATAAATATATATATATATATATGTATATATATATGTATATACATGTATATATATATACATATATATATACATACATATATATACATATGTACATACATATATATACATATATACATATATATATATATATATATATATATATATATATATGATTCATGGACGTGGCAGGGATTTATTGTTTCCTGTCTAGATCACTGGGTCAGGCCGACCTGCTCCAAAGCGAGCAACTAAAGTTGGGCTTTGACACGACGAAATACGGCCCAATTTTAATGCGGCGTGCAATATATAGTCCCACATCGATTAATTGTTTGTCAATAATGTACACTATATAGGCAATGATCAGACAAACATTTGTCTCTTCGGAGACCTCCGATAAAATTGGAACGATACAGAGAAGATTAGCATGGCCCCTGCGCAAGGATAACACGCACAAATCGAGAAATGGTCCAAATTTTTTTTGTCATTTGATCTCTGGGCTCTGTGGTTATGGCTTTGTTTGACTTGTTTATGGCTTTCAATCAGGAGTTTGTTTCTGATAGGGTCTCCTTTCCTTTGCGTAGGGTGGTTTTCGATCGGGTTTATCCTTCTGATTCGATCTCTGGGCTCCGTGGTTCTTTGATTTCTCTGTGTTTTTGTTTCAGGAATGATTTGTTTGCTCTGTGATTACTTGGATCTTTCTCCTTGTCTTTGTTTGATTTGTTTATGGCTTTCAATCAGGAGTTTGTTTCTGATAGGGTCTCCTTTCCTTTGCGTAGGGTGGTTTTCGATCGGGTTTATCCTTCTGATTCGAACTCTCTTGTTTGGTTTGTTTGATACGTTTCAGGTTCTCACACCCGAAGAATATGTATGGATTCCATGAACTCGCTCGTTAAATTAGTTGGTTTTTCATGCATAAATCTAGATCTTGCCCAATTTATTCTCTCTCTTGCCCTGTCGGTTCTATCTCTTCTTCGTTTTCATTTTTATTTGGTTTGATTTGATTGTGTCTCTCAATCAGGTTCTTCTTTCTGAACCGATCTCCTTTTTCTTTTACATCCCTTTACGTTCTCATTAGGTTTTTCCCCTCTGTTGTTCTTAATAGGTTTCTCGTTCCTAATTCGATCTCTTTTGGTTCTTTTGTTTGGTTTGTTTAGATCATTTTCAAGTTCTGAAACCCTAAGAACATGGATGGAATCTCAAATTTGCTGTTAGTTGTCTACTTACGTTGCATTTTTTGCCTAACAGAATGAAGAAGCTTATCGATTGTGGTGGCTGACGCTTTACTCTTCCAACTTATTTGACTTCTGGATATCACCTCCATTTTTTAGTCTTTCTTTGCTCAACCATGGACTATAAATATTCAACACAAGATAGAACTCTACTCTAAACTAGCCATCCCCTTTCGAATCACACACCATTGTGATGAATTCAGCAGTGAAAATAAAATATATATACTGATCAAATTCTGGGTAGTAATGCACACAGTTCCATTTATCATGAATGCGTCCAGTATATATTTAATACATGAAACACATCAATTGATTCTTGTTATTTGCCTTGGCCGCTTGCACTTTTTCATTCTAATATTAGGTGTTTCGGTATTCGGATTTTCTAGCATATGGGCATCATTGTTTAATTTTAACTAGATACGACCCTTCAGCAGCTGAGCAGTACTCGCTTTCGATTTGTTATAACCTAATACTAAAGTGTGTTGAATTTCCTGCTTGTCTCGCTGCATATTTTTTGGCAAATGTGTTTTGATCTTGTAGTTTACTTACTATGAAGAGACTGGGATTTCTCCCACAATAACATGCTGGCATGCGACTTGAACTTGAGATGATGCCTTTCTATTGCTGTTGCAATTACGGCTTTTAATAAATTCAATTAGAGAAGCAACCTGGAATGGGTCTAGAAGTAAGTTCTGCACTAAGGGAAATGCTGGAGAAGAGGAATGGACCAAGGTTGATGATGTGTAAACTCCATTAGTGACAGTAAACCAACTACTTGCTTTACATAAGTTGCTTGGAAAAATGCAACTAAATATAAATGTCCTGAAGTTCATTATGATTATTAGCAGTAGGTACCAGTTTGACAGAATTATTGAAAATCATGTCTGGACTTTTCTTTGTACAGAATGTTGAACCTGCTACGCTGCATTGCTTGCATCAGTTTTCTCTCTAATTATAGACACTGACCATGTGGATAAGTATATTTTCGTGTATTTTACATGCAGTGAAAGCATATATAGGTGGCTTGCCTACTAAACCTTCTTGTTCACCATGAAAACTGTTCTTGCAATGTAACAAAGCAACATTTGCTTTAGGTTAAGCTGTCATTGTTTATTTCCTGTGTTTATCTAATGGGACTGAATGAATACAGGTGGTTCTAAATTAAGCTGTTCATAAACGTTCTTTCATTAGTGCGTGATGCATTGTAAAGACAATGATTTTTATTTGAATAGCAAGATTACTCGATAACATGTCCTCATGTTCTTTCTGCTTTTGTAGCTGAGAAGAAAAATATATTGGTCTTCACAGCCTGATTCTAAGATATTATTTATTCTATATTTCAGATTTACTTTTTTATGTCTGAGAGATTTTTGGTTTTGGTACTTTATGACCGAGTCATGGCTTTGCAACTGATCTATAAAAATATGAATTGTGCATTTTCAAAAAAGAAACTTAATGGAGCATGATGTTTTGAAGTGTTAATTTTTCTTGCCAGTTGAGTCCTAGGGTACATTGGGGTAGCTGCCATCCATTCATGATCCTCGATAGTGAATAATTTCCTTTACTATCAGCAGATTGTTCATAGTTACCAATAGGATCACACTTGTTCTTTGCCTTTGTTTTGCCCAATTATTGTTGAGCAAACAAACCCCGGAAACATGGAGTTGCTTCTCTTTGTCACTGACCTTAGGAATTATTCAGCAACATGAACGACCCCATATCTATTGCTTCACATTCATCCTCACCTGCGCTTCATATTATATATCTAATTTTGTGGAACTAATTGGATTCATGTACTACAGTACAGAGTACCTTACGAAGATCCTCTCACCAATGTGAAGTAAATGAGAAACAAGTAGAAATTTGGAAGGCGATGCCATTATGATCCCTTGTAATAATTCTCATATAGTTATGGAATAACCACATTGGTATTAATTTCGAAGAATCCATATACTCGAGATGCCCATCTCATTTGTGTGTTTGATAGTGATGGAGTTTTGTGTCCTGCAGAGGACAAAATAAATGGATGAAATAGCTAATGAGAAAAGATGGAGCTATTCACCAAATAACCCAAGCATTTGAAGTAGTAAAGCCTATCGTGTTAGATATCTGTCTAAATAGATACTTGGAGTTCATCTATTAGTTCTTCAACTGGCATTTTCATTAACAAGAGGACTTGTGTCCCATATATGCTCTCTCATCCTGTTACTCCTCCAACATGATTCTATTAAAGAATACGAAATTCTTTGTGGACCGTGGAGGTGTTTGAATGAATGTTTAGAAAAAAGGGTGTAATACAAGCTTGGTACAGTTCATATGACATCTTTTACATTAGCGTATAGTGTTAGTAACACTAAAACATTATGGGTAATTAATATGAATAATATTCTTTTCTAAAGGAACAATGCTAAAGTTGTGTTATGTGAAAATTTTAAAAATTGGGCAAATATTGTGCTTCCCTATTATCAAGGTCAATCACAAGGACAAATAAATGGGCAGGTTGGAATCTAGAACTACATTTCCTACTGTTAATGGAGGAACAGAATATTAGAATAATAGACGCGAGGAATATTAGATTTTGGGTATTAACTTTCACTTGGCACATCACTGGGCCAGACCTAAGAGACATGCAAAGGCCGGTCACAAGTCAGGCTCGGCTAAACCAGGGTTTAAAGATGGTGGCGGCCAGGAAAATAATCCCACTCACGATCTATTTGATAACTTGCTCTACATAGGAGTCGACAAGATATCGAAATGTTTTCTTGGAAACATCCAATTGAATTGAAACGATATAGAAAATATTTGCATGGCTCCTGTTCGACACAAATATTTAGTTTCCCGCATTTGATCTTTCCTTGTTTTTGTTGTTTGATTGTCACTCAGGTGTTTCCTTCTCTTGTTTTCTCTTTCTGGGTTGATTTATTTCTCTTCTTATTTTGTTTGATTTTGTTTGTAATATTTCTTTATGATCTGATATTTTTCTTTTGGTTTAATTCGGTTGTGGTTCTCAATCAGGCTCTTCTTTCTGAATTGATCCTCGTTTCATCTTCTTTTTCTTTGGTTCTTAACATGGACCTTTTCCCCTCTGTGGTTCTCAAATCATGGTTTTGGTTTGTTATGATCATTTGCTGGTTCTGAAACCTTAAGAACATGGATGAAGCCCTGAATTATCTTGCTACTATATATTAGTTATCGTTGCATGTAAATGCACACATGTAAATGTACACATGGATGAAGAAGGTTGTCAGTTGTGGTGTTAGTTGCCAATTGCACTAGTCTTTTCGTTCTAGCATTAAAAAAAGGAAAGAGGATCAAAGAGTGTGATATGGCCTTTGTAGAAGAGGGAAAAGGGTGAAGATTTAAGAAGACAGTGTTGTTGGACATCCCTTCTCGAAGCCTTGTTTGTCTATATAGACAAGAAGAATTCAGAGGTTGCAACTGAGAAAGAACCGAAATAAGATTCTAGATTCTTGTGAACTAGAAACATCTTAAATAGTTGGTCGTCGATTTTTAGGGAAGGAGCACATGGATGGAGTTTGGCTTCAACAGTTGTCCTTCTATTAGCAATAAATATTCTGTCAGAAGTAATGCCATTCATGAATTACTTGTTCTTCTGTCTTTTTTCTAACGTGGTACTATAGTCACAACCTGTTTGGTTGCATTCTTCAAAGGTAACTTTTTAGCTCTAGCATTTCATTTATCAGGGAAACGGACAAAGAAAAAATGGATAGTTGATGCAAGACGAGATGATTAGATGAACGTAGAAACACAACTTGTACAGGTGTAACTTGATCATTTTCAGTTGAGCCCAAGTCCAATTTGTAAACGGATACAAAATCTGCAAGTCTAATTGGAATCAGCTTGACATCAGATATATTCACAGAGACGAGTTTAGTTATCTTACACATTAATGCAGTCACTTGTAGCAGGTTATATTAAGCCAAGGTATTGTCATGTTTGAGAATGTTTTTGGTTGATTTAATCAAGTCAAGTCCTTTTTTTTTCATTTTTTACTAATATGTGGAATGGTAATTGGATTAGATTAGGTTTAGTTTTGTTAGTTGAAATGTTTAGGTTTCTAAAATTTGGAAATTTATTTGGAGTTGCTTGGTAATTGGCAACTATATCTTCTCTGAGTACTTTCAAGCTTTACTTGCTTTTTAATTTTTTTTTTTTTGACTTCTATACTAATTTCAAACAAAGTCTATCGTACCGAAGTGTACCACTCGTATCGGGCGGTATGTACCGGTCCGACAGGTTATCGGTACACGGACCATCTGGTACCGTTACAATGCTACAGTATTATACTGTAGCACTGCTACAGTATAAAAATAAAAAAAAAATATTCGGTACACCATGGTGTACTGCTCGGTATGCCCTGATGTACCGCCCGGTACATCGGTACCATACCATACCGAGCCCGGGTCGAAACGTCGGTACGGTACGGTACAGCGAACCTTGATTTCAAGTTCACACTCCCATGTTTTTCACTTGTGCATAAAACTCTGATGATATCATGTGGTTTGTTCTGGGCTTATGAGAAGTTTGTCAGTAAAAAGATATATGAGTTGATACTGTTGATGAGGTCTTCCTCTAAAGAATGAGCTCTTGGTATATGTTGAAATATACATACCTTTTCATAAGTGAGTTTTCGAAAGATGGCTGTTTAATCTAGTATTCGTTGTAAATTTTCATTCTTTTGTGATAGTAATACTAACCCATTTATTTATGTTTTGCCAATTTTCTTATGTGTGTTTCAAATGAATTCAGGTTAGTGCTGTTGCGAACATGGAAGCAAAGAAAAGTTCTTCTCATACTGTATTAAAGCAGTAATGGTTGCCCACATGAGATTCTCTGAGCAAGTACGTCAATCTCATTCCCTGTCTGCATTCACTTTCTTTGTATTGGTCGAGCAAGACAAACTTGGAAAGAGGAACTTGCAATTTAATTTCATCCATCAATAGTTGCCTATTCATGCAATAATGTGGAAGCCTTGATGCATTATGTAGAGTCAGAGTTAGCTGATTGCTTGCACATACTGGTTTCTGATTCAAATGCCTCCAAAATGTGTTATAGGACTTAATAATGTATGGTGATTAAGACACATACATAAAAAATTGCATACTTTGTCACAGGCTTGGTGAAATCAAATAGATACTTGCATGAAGTTGTGTAGCTGAGCATGATGGATAAAAAGTTATAGGAGAGATGAGAAGAAGAAGAAGAAGAAGAGAGGGTAGGAGAAGGATAACATGTCATTTGGATGACTTATGAGCATGATGGATAAAAAGGTATAGGAGAGATGAGAAGAAGGAGAAGAAGAAGAGAGGGGTCGGAGAAGGATAACATGTCATTAGGATAACTTGTAATTCCATTAGAAGAACTCCACACACTTCCAGATTAGAGATTTCTCCTTTGTTTGTTACATAAGATATTTTGATCCCTAAGCCAGCTTAAATACTTGAAGGGGAAGAAAAGCATCAAAATTTGGGTGTAGGTGATCTTAGGTTGATAAATCAATCACATTCAAGGATGATGAAATTAGGAAAATTTAGTAAGGAATCACAATTATGGATCCAATTGATCATATAATGATATAGTGCAGATTCACCAATTTTATGCAATTAAATCATAATTTCATTAAACTGTGATCATCAAATGGTTCAGACTAAAGTTGCCTTTGATTATATTACTGTTCTGTGCATGATTTTTGTCCTAATTATGGGTAATAATTTAGGTCAAAATTCGACATGATTATAAGTAATAAAACCTACAATTAAATTGGTTGGGCCAGTTTTGAATTAATTGGGTTTAATCACATAATATTAGGTTAGAGATCATAATAATATGGCCAATTTGGAAAAATCCTGAAACTTTACAATGCATATATTGTTCACTAACCAATTGTCCATCTACAACAGGAGCTGTCTGTCACTGAAACTGAAGATTACAGCCAATAACCCCTCTCACAGGTGAGATTATTCCACCAACTCTTAAAGATCTCTTAAAGGTTGGGTTCTAAAGAAATGAAAAGCAAATTTAACTTGTGTTAAGTTCCCAGAGCTGTAGTCTCTTATGAAGCACAGAGGCAGAGATGAGACTGGTACAGGGGATATTGATGGTGACATTTACTGCCCCCACCTCAAATGCAAGAGAGATTATTGTCAGAGTCATTATATGTTTATCTTTTGCAACCACCTGATGAACTCCATCAACCCTTTTCCTATCCTACATCCTCATCTCTCCACCATCTCCACCCTACTCCTTCCAGCCATGCATTAAACAGCCTTAACATCATCCATCCAACTCCTTTAAATCCCTCTTTATGAGAGAGAAGGAATCCGAGGTTTCTCATCGACTGGGAGCTGAACTCCTCCTTCTCACCTCACCCCATCCAACCCGGCAGTGGAGCTTGATGGCTTGCAGCTGCCACAAGCCTCGTTACCAGAGGCTAAATAAGCTTCCTCCAGAGACAGAAGAGGATGAAATCAGTGGCGGATCCAAAGAGATGGCGGTGGTGTTCAAGAGGAGGCGGCACGGCTGGCTGAGGCTGAACAGAAGTGGGAGGTGGCGAAAGCCGAGGGTCCGGGTGGCCGGGCTGAGGAAGTTCCTGAGTAAGGCCACCGTAGTGGGGGCTGCAGTGAGGGTGTCAGTGGCCAAGGTGCTCAAGAGATTGAAGGAGGGAAGGCCTTATCTGGGGGAACTCTTTGCAGGTAACTACATGTTCATGCAAGTGAGCCCTTCACCAACAATTCCGTACGTGGAGAAGCCATTCTCGCTCGCTGAGCACCGGCACCGACATCACCCACCGCCATCACATTTGATGCTCTAAACGTTTGCTTCTAGTCTTTCTTCTAACCAGAGGTATAATAAAGGTCTTGTCTCAGTGCTGCTGCTCTGTTGCTTTTGTATAATAACGATGGGCTTGTCTCAGAGGTAAAGTTATTGTGTCTCTGATCTCAGCTATCATGTTTTAGCCATCTATGTTGTCCAATTTTTGTTCTATTATGAGCATAATGATTTATTGTGACTGGTAATCTTTCTTCCTTAGTGGATGTCACATTTATTCTTTACAACAATAAAAAAAATATATTTTATTATATTAAATTTTGTTTTCTTGTACAGCTATGACATTTTTTCTTCTTTTACTCTCTCTTTCTTTCTCTGTATGCCGTTCGATTGGAAAATGAAGTACGAAAGATCATTTACTTTTTGTCTGAACTTGTTTGTTAAACTGGCAAGAGTTTAGCAGCAAAAATGTCTTCTGGATGGAGCCAATCTGGATAAAGGAAATCAAACATGGATTGCACTGACGCAGATAAAAGCTGACGAGAACATTCTCTGAGAAAAAGATCAGTTGTTTAGCGCATTACCCATCAGATAAATATATCCATGAAAAGCACAGAGGAGGTTGAGAGTTCTCAACTGCTGAGTACATCAATAGCACTGCAGCCCGGGGGCTTCAACAATCCTTCATCTAGAATCATGCCTCTTGTTCTCAGTGCTTCACTCCACATTTCATAATACGCAAATAAGTTAGAAAGCGTAACATAATAGCCTGTGTTTTCAGGTTCTAAGCAAAACAGTTTTCCAGCCACTGTTTTACCGATATCGAGATCGCCATGATCATGGCAGGCGCTCAACAGAGCACCCCATACTCCTGGTTTTGCTTCGACGGGCAATCTCTTTAAGAATTCGAAAGCCTCTCCAAGTCTTCCAGCTCGACCGAGCATATCGATCATACAAACATGGTGCTCAGCAGTGGGTTCAATCCCAAATTTCTCCGACATAGCGTGGTAGTACTTCCATCCTTCATCGACTAGTCCACAGTGGCTACAAGCTGATAAAAGAGCAATGAATGTGCTTTTGGTCGCCTTGACGCCTAAACCGCACATCCACGAGAAAAGCTCCATGGATCTTCTTCCCTGTCCATGAAACCCGTATGCTGAAATCATGGAGTTCCAAGAGGCAATAGATTTTTCATTAGAACTTGTGAAAATTCGAGTGGCGATATCTAGTCTTCCACACTTGCTGTACATATCGACAAGCGCTGACAGTATAAATGTGTTCCTTTGTAAGCAAAACCTGAACACATAGCCATTAACTTCCTTGCCATGGCTGAGATCTACTAACTGAGTGCAGGCACAGATAACTCCGACTATGGAAAATTCATTCGGTCGAAGGCCTTCCATATTCTGAAACAACTGCAAAGATTTGTCACCTTCCTTGTTCTGTGCAAAACCAGAGATCATGCAATTCCAGGAACACAAATTTCTGTCACCATTTAATTTGAACAGCGTCTCCGCGCTCTTGGAATCATTACAATGAAAATACATGGTCAGCAATGCATTCTTCACACGGATATCAAAATTTACCAGACTCTTCAGAGCTAAGCCATGAAGGCATTGGCCATAAGATAACAGTCCTAAGTTCCCACATGCTGATACAGCACTGACAAATGTGATGGAGTCAGGCATTGGAAGCAGTAAGGAGCACATAGAAGTGAGCATGCCAAGTGCCTCCTTGTAATAACCATTCTGCACACAGCCAACTATCATTGTATTCCATGAGACAATATCTGATATGGGTAGAAGTCTTTCAAATAGTAAGATGGAAGCACTTAGATCACCGCAATTAATATACATTAGCATAAGTGCATTCATAGCTGACATACTGATCATCAATCCATACCTGATGAGGCAAGCATGAAGTGCCTTCCCAAATCTAAGATCTTCAGCACCAGTGCAAGAAGGAAGAATTGCCAAGAAAGTAACCACACTGCATCTCGGTCCGCTTTGAAGCAATTCGCAGAACAAGGCTCGAGCCTCTTCCTTCGACGAATCATTTCGAGAGAATCCAAATATCATGGTGTTCCATGAAATTATATCCTTATTAGTCATCTTCCTGAATAGAAGGAATGAAGAGTTCAGATCACCACACTCTAAATACATGTCAAGCAAGGCATTTTCTACAGATGAATCTAAGGGATCTGTTTCCTTCTTGATGGCAAAAGCATGAATAGATTTCCCTTCACGAAGCAGGTTCAACTCACGACATGCTGGAATAATGGTAATTAGTGTAGTATCATCAGGCTGAATCATGTGTTTTGACTGCATCTCCCAAAAATGATTCAGGAATTCATCATATCTTCCATCGTCCAACAACCCACCAATCATCGCGTTCCATGAAACTACATTCTTATTTGCAAGTCCCTTAAACACTGCATCTGCTGCTTCCACATTTTCACATCTGAAATAAAATAAAATAAGGCAATTTGATAAAGAAGAATAAGTGTTTGCTTCATACCCCATTTTGATCACAAGAGCATGCACTGATTCCCCGTGACCCCAATACTCTTCCGCTAAAGAGCATGCCGTTACAGCACTCGAAAGGGTCACTGCATCTGCGTCGACATTTGAGCGTCGCATTTCCCTGAAATAATACACCGATCTCTCGGGAAAACCATTAAATGTGCATCCGCTGATCATAGAGTTCCATGAAGAGATATCCTTAACTTCCATCTCCTCGAAGACAAGCTCTGAAGAACTCATGTTGTCACACTTCGCATACATATCGATCAAAGCATTACAAAGATTACCATCCATGAGAAAATTTCTCTTCATTATAGTGCCATGAAGAGTTGTTCCGTAATTCATGTAATGCATGCGAGAGGAAGCCATCAGCATGATCAGCAGTGTCGTCGAATCGAACTCGCCAAAGGATTCCACCATTTCTTGGAAAAGCAGAAAAGAGCTTTTGTAATGACAATTAAGGACATAGGCACTAATAATCGCATTCCAAAATATGACGTCGCGCGCAGCGGTCTCATCGAAAATTGCCATGGCGGAGCGCAAATCCTGAGCTCTGGCATATGCAGTGAGGAGGGAGGTACGGGCAGCAAGGTCGGAGAGCGCATTGGCCTTAAGCGACAAGCAGTGGACGGAAGAAACAAGATCAGGCTCAACGAAAGTGCCCTTCAGGAAACTGAGAGCACGAAAGGCAAGCACAGTTGTCTGAGACATTTCGTCGAGCAGGTAGTGGGTGGATAGCGAAGAGATGCTGGAGCCATTGGCGATGGGAGTTCGGAACAGGTACTTCGATCTGCGAGGTCCTGCTGTCGATGTTAGGCTTCTTGATGGGAGGATGGTGGGAAGGACAAACCTTCTCAGTCCTCTTATCATTCACCTCCTCGTCTTCTTCTTCTCTTTCGACTGGGGCTTACAACGCTGAACTTTAACGAGGAGAATTCACTGGCGAGATCTTTTCGTCCAAACACGAGGAACACTTTCTTTATACGTCGGAGTGTTCGGTGATCAATCACACAAACCTCTGAAGTGAGATAGAGAATGTTCTCAGACGAACATTATTGGAGCTGACGTTGATTCCAAGTCATAAGACCTTATATTATTCTATTTTCGTATTATTACATGAATTAATTTGAGTTGCAAAACCTTTTGTCTTCATACTATATTCTCTCTTCAGATAACATACTAACCATTCATCCCGAGAACTATTTTCTAATATCTTCTCATGCAAAAGCTCGAGTTACAGCCAAAGAAAAGAAGCCATCACTCTTTTTGTAAGTGATAATAGCAGTGTTTCCATAAAAGCAGTGAACTACTCAAAGCTCATATGCAACTGTACAAGCAGCTTCATCTCCATTCTTAGCCATCATTCCCCTTGGATCAGTCACTCCTGAAGCCCAATGACACCTGGTAAGATATGTCAAGAAATAACACACATTATGCCTCATGGTATATACTGCCACAAGAACAGGATTAAACCAGGAACACAAGGAACAAGGAATGCACCAGACTTGTGGAAGAACAGTGGAATACTTACCACAGGCTACTCTTGCACCAGAATTTCCAGTGGTCTTGCTGAGTTCATGCCCACCTAAAACATGCCAAACTTAGCTACATGAGCCAAAGAACAGAATAATTACTGTCTATGATGTTATTACACAGAAAGGACAAGCAGATGGTTGTTCAGAAGATTTGATTACATTAGTCTTGCTTTTGTCCCCATGATTCACTACCAAGAGAATTTTCTCCAAGAGGAGAGAATGGAGGAGGGTATGATGCATTCTTGAGACCAATTCAAATATCAGAGAGAGAAGCTCAGAGAAGTAGATTGTCAATCCACTGAATGGCAGAAGCTAGGAAGATAAATTGAAAACAGAAGGTAGGAAAACAAGTTTGGAAGCTTAGAAACTACTTTGAAGTTATATATACACAGAAACCTTAGAATGGAATCAAAACTAGTTGAAGAAATTTAGCATTGTTCTAACTTTTTTTTTTTTGTCTGATTAACTATCTCAATTTGGATTTATATCTCTTACAACATTTTGTCAGAAATTACACAGTGGAATTCACTTACTTTCACATTATATGAGTATCATAGCAAAACAATATTGCTAATTGAGGACAAATCAGTTCAAGGAACCGAATAGCACAAAGGGAAAAAGAATACCCCTTCCAAGATCATCAGGATCAGCATGCACAACAATAGCTCTGCCAATAATGGAGTCGCATCCGACGAGTGCGATCTGCGTGCCAGGAAAGAAAAAAAAAAAAAGATTACAATTTGTGTAAGAGGTGAAGGAAAAAAAAAACAGAATTAAAACTGTACTGTCACAACCTTGCTGTCAAACATGGTAAAATTGGCAGTGCCTGGAAATACACACAAAAAGGAAAGCAAAGCTATTAATAATTCAGTGACAAGCAGATGTCAGATGAACGACTACTGTAAACAACAAAGAATTTTGTCTCGACTATGTCTCAAGCAAAGGTAGCTAAAGAAACTACAACATCATAATCATAACCAGGTGGAGAAAGAGTCAAAAAAATAGCACCATCGTCTCCAACTATCACATTTCCAAGATCACCAATATGTCAGATGAACGACTACTGTAAACAACAAAGAATTTTGTCTCGACTATGTCTCAAGCAAAGGTAGCTACAACATCATAATCATAACCAGGTGGAGAAAGAGTAAAAAAAAATAGCACCATCGTCTCCAGCTATCACATTTCCAAGATCACCAATATGATGGACCGGATCTTCGCGATCCCCGTGATCTTCTCCGGTTGGATTGAAGTGTGGCCCTGCTCATTGTGACGGCAAACAAAACACAGAAACATCATGGTTGTTCTTTCAGTCATTATGTCAAACAGATTGCGTCCATTAAGATCCAAACCAAAGGACGTGATTACCAGTGGACATGCAGCCATTTGTGGTGTCACCGAATTCATGGACATGGAAGCCATGAAGTCCCGGCGAGAGGCCAGAGATGTTCCCGTTCACCATAGTTGGACCTCCAAACACATTGGATAAGGCATTAACATGAATTGAAAGAAAAAAGCGGATTATGAAGAATAACATGACTCGATAAACTGGCACTTAATCTACCATTTCCTTCTTGGCTGAAGTAGATAACACCACCAACACCCTCGGTGCCACCAAGCACAGCTACAGCATTAACCATGTTCCTGCACATTAGACCCAGCCCAATATCAATTATCATTCTATGAGATCATACAGCTTACTACAAACTCCAGACTTTATGCAATGAAAATGAGATCAAAATCCTCTTACAGAATAAGATAATAACTTGAACATGCAGCTAACTAAAAAGAAAAAGACGTCGGTTTTTTAGCTTCCCCCAAAGAAAGAGCAGAGGATGGGGAAGAAGAGGATGACGTGTCTTTGTGCATGGCGTAGAAAGAAGACGTGTCTTCGTGCATGGCGTGTCAGAGAACACCCCATCAAAATAGATGATTGTTAATGTTATAGGGATAGCTAATTCATATTAGGAATTTTGTCGAACACCTTACGTAAGAAAGTAATCGAACATGGCAGATGAGTGGTGGAAGCTCTTCGATGGGCAGTATGTTGTCTTCTTGAAGAGCTTATATGGTTTAAATTAAAGCAAACTCCTTAGCATAGTCGTATTAACGCTTATAGTTAGTTATTTTTAATTTATATATATATATTTTTAAAATTATATATATATATATATATATATATATATATATATATATATATATATATATATATATATATATATATATATATATATATATATATATATATATATGAAAGCGAGACATCTAACTTTGTTTTTCTTTGCTATGAAAATATCTATGTGTTGTCACATACAAAAAATAATATCAAAATAAGATTAAAAAAATATTTTTATAGTATTATTTTTATCGATATTAATTTTTTCTTCTATAATTTTTATGATTTTCTTTGACTTCGGTATCCTCCTTAATAGTCTGAGAAAACTTTAATTAAATCTTGAAGGTTTTACTTCGATTTGAGTTTGGGCTTGGCCGGCCCTTCTGTTCTTCCCAACAAAATATTTCTCTCTTAAATTTTTTTCTTTTGAACAATGAGAATAACACTATAAAATTATCTTTTTAATTTTATTTTAATATTATTTTTTGTATGTGATAGGATGTCCAATATTTTTATCAATAAAATCGATAGCGTGAGGAGAAACGAGATTAAAATTTTCAGTTTCGTAAGTATCGAAACCTAGTAATATATACTTAGGCCCCTTAAATATATGTTACTGGGTTTACATTGAAAGTTTGCATATGGTTGATGATATAGTTGTAGTTGGTAAGAATATTAGCAAAACTGCAACACTTCATTATATTTTTTTTGTTCTGTTCTTCATGCATGTTTTGCATTTGGTTATGTGCTAATTGAAATAAGATTTTTTTTTCACTTGATGCTGTTCATGTTTGAGGACAAAAAGCAGCTGTTCTTCTCTAGAATATAAAATTACCATTCTGGTGGCTCCAGAGTCACTTTTGTACTCCATGACCTTTTGGTCTTCCACTAGATGTCTTGCTGGCCTTTTCTTGCAGCACTACTAATTGGCAACTCATGTGAGTAATTAATGATCAAATGACAATGATAATTACTCTGTTTGTTGGCCTTCTAAAGGACATTGAAGACATTGTCTGAGGTGAAACAAAAAAGAACTTACCAGTCATTCATGGTTGATTTGATGCTTCACTCCCTGACTTGATGTTGCATTGAACAATGAGTAACTATTGTGGTATTCTCTCATGATGAATGAGGAAAGTTAATCTTTCTAAGAAGGTTGGCTGCAGAGTCTCAAGAGGTGAAGCCATCATCACATGTGCAGTATAAGCCAAATAGCCCCATCTACCTTTCAAACCTCCACACTGTCCTTTTCCTATCATTGCAGACCCTCTGTTTCCTTGTTCACATGCAGAGGACATGTTAGAGCCACAGCAATGCAAAAACAAGCCTTCTTTTCTGCCACAGTTGTGTGCAGTGACTCATCTCCATCAGTTGACTGAGGTCTCAAGTGTGGATTGCCTAACCTTGATGACTGGCACCTCACTAAGGATTCACATCCTCACTGGTTGATTAGGGTCGTGTTGCATTGTGGATTGCATCACTGCTACTGGTTAATTCTGTAGCACAGAGAAGAAAGAGACTGTGCTAATGTTTCAGTCACAATCAGAGAAGAACATGGTGGATTGTATCAGCAGCAGGCAATGGAGTGCGTGAATGAAAGCAAAAAGAAATATGATCGGTGAATGATAACACATCATTTCACCACCTGTTTTCCAATAATTTATGCGGTCAATGAGATCAAATTCACGACAACCCACAAGCAGTATGAAAAGATGAACTCCACCACGAGTAATATAGTCTAAAATAATCACAGAGGCAGTGCAGGGAATCACTTGCCCGCAACATCCAACCACCACATGAGGAGGAGCCCAGCCACCATGGCCACGCTCACGCCGCCGAGGCTGCCCCTGGAGCGCGCCGCGGCCGACGTCAGGGCGGCGGAGCCGGAAGGAGCGGTGGCCGAATTGGGCTGCAGCTCGTCGGGGTTCGGCGGGCTCGGGCTGGATGGGATGGTGGGCAACGAGCTGGCCGGCGGCGCCGCGGCGCTGCCCCCGGGGGTGGGGAACACCGGCATTACGTCTGGAGCCAACGCCGGCGCAAGGGACGAGAATTTGGGGTCGTAAGGGAGGATACCCGGCGCCGCCGAGATGGTGGAGGTCTTCAGCTTGAGAGGGAAAGAGTGAGCAGGCCTGGGCTTCCCCACAACAAGCAGCAGCGCTGCAAAGGCTGAGAAGAGCAGTTTCCTGTGGTACAGTGTGGAAGAAACGGAGGCGAGGATGGTGCCGATGGCCATTGTAACTAAACCTGTGAGAGAGTGAGAGAAACAAGGTTTAGAAGAGGAGGAAGAGAGAGGAAGAAGAAGATGATGGAGGAGGCATGGCACAGGTTGGCATGGGGTGCCAGGGGACAAACTTGAGGCATCAAATAACATGGGTGTGTGGGGTGTGATGACACCAAGGAATTGGATTAAGGTGGGAAAACAGAACCAAAAAGGGGTGATGTGCCTCCATGATTGGGATTGATGAGTGATAAGACTGGTGATTCACAGGTCTGTCCATGTTAGGTTTCTTGTGGGCATCACTTCTGTTCTATCTCATTGTCACAGCTGAAAACATACCAAGTTACTCTCACCACTGCATTCCCTCAGTAGAAAACAGAGGGTAGAAGGTGAGGTTTGTACCTCTTTGGAGGATATCTATCTATCGCAGTTCATCAATGGACAGGGGATACCTGTGACTCACAATAAGTAGAGAATAGTGCCTGCATCTGACTGAGGTTGCCACCAGAAGCGTGTGACAAAGGACTTGGTGGTGATATCTGGTTAATTGCTGTGGACCCAAATGTTGGAAGGCCATTTGGATCTGTGGAGCTGTTCTTCCAAGATGGAAGTTGTAGGGTTCACAACTAGAAGATGAAAGGGTAAAGAAGGCTACAGAATGGATCCAAGTTGTGGGTTTCACAGGTAAAGCATGAGAGGATAGAAAATGGCCAGAAGTAAAACATCAAATTAGATTGTGTCCTCCTTGAATCATTCTTGCATAGTTGATATGTTTTTGACTTCATATAAGAGTAGATTGTATATAATATAATTTTTTTCTTGAAAAATAAAAATAATAATAATAAAGTAATTCCAACTCCAAGTCACAGAAATAGCAGCAGTCTTATGTGTTAAGGAACAAAAATAGACATAATCCAACAAAAATAGCAGCGGTCAAATCTTGTTCTATATCCTCCTGTCATTACAACTGTCAAATCTTTCTTAAGGAAGCTGTTGATGTCTCTTCTTTCTCCTATCTCACCAACTTCTTCTTCGTTGCATTCTCTCTCGGACTCTTTACTCTTCCTCCCTCTCTCTCGTCCACGGCAAATGGGTTGCTGTAGCTCGAAGCAGGACGTGGCCACCGGAAACACGGTCAGCCTTCGTCGTCCTCTCCGGAAGGAATCGAGTGTGGCTTTTGACAGCGAGGCGTCCTCGACCACAACTGGCTCCACGGCCACCGACGACGGCTCCAAACGGCTACACGAAGTCAACGGCGAGGAGGCACAGCTCGCGTCCACGGAGTCACCGGACGGAGTCTTGTCGTCGGCAAAGCGAGACGCGAAGGATTTCGAGGTGTCGACTAACTCCGACGTCGATGCGGTGGGAACCGATCACGTAGAGATGGCTGCGGGCGTGCATAGAGGTGCTGACGCTTCTGAATCGAAGACCAGCGCGGATGAGACCTCCAAAGCGTTACAGGAGAAAGAGGAGACGAGCACGAGAGGAGACGTCGACGACGGTACGCATCCCTACGATTTCATGAATCCTTGAGTTAGAACAAAGATGCTGAACGATCAAATTAATCTTATGATATTGTTTACGACTCGATATCAAGAACACAAGCCAACGTATCACGCGTCGAGAATCTAAAAAGAAAGCAGCATCAATAAATTGAAATGATGTCAGAATCATTAAGACACGATAAATAATGCTGCAGCTGTTCATCACAACTTCTTCGTTGAATATGACTTGTTTTGCAGGGGAGTCAGTGGGTGAACACTCTGCGGACTTCAAAGAGGCAATCTTTGTGGAGGAAGCAGAAGAGGTGGTGGCCATTTCAGAGAAGAACAGCTCGGAAAAAGCTCAGACTGTGAGCGAGTCATGATGTGTGGGGATTTCTCGATCTATTTTGTGTTTGCTACTCTTTCCATTTCATCAGAAATCAATGGACAAAAGATATACATATATTTTAATTAGTTCGGCTACCGGAAAACATATTGCTAGAGAACATAATTCTGACCCCTACCAAGATACAGCACATGATAATTCTGACCTCTATAAAAAATTTATATCTATGAAAATAAAATATTTAATCTCATTTATCTTAACATCGTCGATTTTAGCAATGGAAGATACAGCACATGATAATACGTACATAAATGACATAAAAATGATAGGCAAAAAGGTAATTTTAATGATGATGGCGAATGATTGTATCGTGGGTGACTGTTGTGGTAGTGGTTAGTAAGAACGATGCGATGGTCAGTCTTTTCGATGTCAATCTGAATATCAACAACGATAAGGAAGAGGAGGCAGAGTGGTGAAGCATCCGGGTTGGCATCACACTACTTTGCTCTCCTCTTCCTCATCCAGTGTCGCTCTACCTTCTCTTCCTCCTCAAACATCGCTCTGTATCTACGTCAACACTTGAGGAGACATGTGAGACATCTGCGTCGGCGCCACATCGCTTTGCCTCCTCTTTGTTCTCGTCGACCACCATATCATTTGGTGCAGCACTGCACTGCCTCCTTTGCGTTGACATCGTATTGCTTTGCCTCCTCTTCATTTTTGTCGACTACCATATTACTAGAAGAGGAAGATGAGGAGCGATGTTGTGCCGACGTAGATACCTCACCTCTCTCCTCTTTCTCCTCCGACGTCAACTCTGATGCAAATGTCTCACAACTTTGCTTCCTCTTTCTCCTCGTCGTCGATGTTTAGATCGACATTGATAAGATTAACCATCACATCGTTCTTGTTGATCACCACTATAATAATCACCCACGGTGCCATCGTCCACCAGCATTATTGAAATTATATTTTTATCCATCATTTTTATGTCATTCATGCATATGCTATCACATGTTGTCTTTTTCATCAATAAAATCAACGATGTTAAGGTAAATAAGATTAAATATTTCACTTTTATAATTTTAAAAATTTGAATATAATTTTTTTAAGTATATAGATCAGGATGCTAAAAAGGTCCAACTACAAGGGATAATATGTAATTAGCTCTCATTTTTTACGGTAACGTGGATAACCCAAATTGCAAATTGAATCCAACATTGACGACTATATGTGGTTAGGTCAACCACAATTTGATCTAAGACCAATCTCGAGAGGTTTCAGCTAGACGTGCAAGTCTTCACGAGGTGCAGCGGAGTGGACAAGCAAAGCAATCTTTGTTCCTCTCATTCTTTAATCTGCAGCCTTTTCCACCGATAGGAGATCTCAAATGAGTAAACCTAAGATAATGTTCGCCATTTGCATTCATTCTTTTCTCCCAACTGCTACCTAAAATTATGAAGCTAACACGATCAATCTTTTGGAGCACCTTTTGGCTTCACAAAGTGTGGAGGAAAAGCCATGGAATGTGTGCTACGTTGAGAGTGGTGGATCAACCACCATCGATCTCCATCGACATGAAGAGCGTCAAACCCAACTCCACTTGCTATAGCAAGCAAGCACTGCCAGTACTGCAAGTTTGACTCTTTGCTGCTCTTTTTACTCTTCGTCAAGAAAACAGGGTCTATAAACTCCATCGTAGCCTTAAGCATCTCACAGAGTGACAGCGAGAGGCCGGTGAGGGAATGGGCATGGATTCGGCCTTGGTGGTTGTGGTGCTTTGCGCCATGGCAGCTGCTTGTGAGGGCGATGAGGCTGTGGGAGCTTCGTTTGTGTTCGGTGACTCTCTCGTCGACGCCGGCAACAACAACTACCTTCCTTCGCTGTCCAAGGCCGACTTGCGACCGAACGGCATCGACTTCGCGGCCTCCGGTGGACAGCCCACCGGAAGGTTCACCAACGGGAGGACCATTGCGGACATCATTGGTATAAGCTTCCCTCTCTTCTTGACCATTGCAGACATCACAATGCAGGGCATTGTGAACTGCAATCTTCCAGTGTAGGATTGCTTGGTGCTGCTGCACACGTTTGCAGTGTAACAGCAGCAACCTACATCTACTTCTTTAAAGAAAGGAACAGAAGCTTCAGTTGTGCATAAGCTCATTCAAAATCTTCATCTTAGTAGGTGGTAAAATGATACAACAGTGAGCCCATTCGATTAGAAGCCCTGTTTTTGTGGGCAGATTAAGCATACAAATTCTTGGATCTGCATCTGCATTTTCATATCCACTTTGTTCAAGTTTGTGTTCTACAGTCTTTAAAGCTCCTTTTGACTTTGACATACTGCAGGAGAGTTACTTGGGCAGAAAAGTTATGCCCAACCATTTTTAGCACCCAATACAACAGGATCAGTCATACTAAATGGAGTGAACTATGCATCTGGAGGTGCAGGAATTCTGAATGGGACAGGAAGAATATTTGTATGCTTCTCTTCTCCTTGCTCACTAGAAAAAAATTTATTTTCTTATTTATCAGAACTTTTAGTGCTAATTATTAGCTATATTTAGTAATCTGATTCTTATATTTTCAAAAGTTATATTGATATTTTTATACTTACGAAAGTGAAACATAACATTGTCGCAACAAAATCTCTATCCCTTACTTTTAATCTTGTAAAAAAAATTTTTATTTTATACTGAGATCTTAATATTTTATTTTCGTAAATATAGGTATCCCAATATAACCTTTAAAAATGTAGAGATTAGAATACTAAATATAACTAATTATAGGAAGTAATATTAATTAGTTTAAATTTTAAAAAAATCTAAAATATCTCGACTGTTAAGAGCAATTGATATTTATAATATTAATCATAATATCATAATCTCCTTTGTTTTTTTTGGGCTCGAATCCTTATAATGTCACGATTATCATTGAATTTTAAAAAATAAAAACTTGAATATCTAAAATATCATTTAATATTACTAATTGATCCCCCCCCCCCCCCCCCCCCCCCCACGGTTCCCGAGGGTATTAATATCATTTAATATTGCTAGTGATCAGCTAATTGACTATAATGACATATTCATAAATTTATTTTTGATGATATATATATATATATATATATATATATATATATATATATATATATATATATATATATATATATATATATATATATATATATATATATATATATATATATATATATATATATATATGGGGTGGACAAATATGAAAAGAACTATCTGTGGAGGGATATATGTGTAATTTTGGTCTGTATATATAAACATGCACGTAATGCGATCCAAACTTGGATAGGTTAATCGGCTTGGAATGGACGTCCAAATCGACTACTTCAACATCACTCGGCGACAATTGGATGGACTGCTGGGGAAGGCCAAAGCAAAGCAGTTCTTGTGGAAGAAGGCCATCTTCTCCATCACCATCGGATCCAATGACTTCCTCAACAACTATCTTCTCCCCTTCTTCTCCGCGGGAGAACGACTCATCGACTCACCCGATGGCTTCGTCAACGACCTCATCACCAGCATGCGCAGCCAACTCATAGTAATTTCCTCGAACACTTGGTCGCTCCTTCCCATGCCACCCAACTAATCCCTCACTTACTCTCTCCGTGAACTCCATGGCAGCGGCTGTACTCGCTCGACGCGCGAAAGATCGTGGTGTCCAACGTAGGACCCGTCGGATGCATCCCTTACCAAAAGACCATCAACCGAATCAAGGAGAACGAGTGTGTCAGCTTGCCCAACCTGCTCGCCGTTCGGTACAATGCCCAGCTGAGGGACTTGCTCGCCGAGCTCAATGACAACCTCCCCGGAGCCAGATTTGTTCTTGCCAATGTGTATGATCTGGTGATGGAGCTGGTCACGAACTACCGATCCTACGGTAAGCATCGTTTCGGGTTCGGCTGGAATCACTGAAGGTGTTCGATCGTGACACACCGGACTGTGCAGGCTTCAAGACCGCGAGCTACGCGTGCTGTGGCAATGGCGGGCAGTATCAAGGCATCATTCCGTGCGGACCGATGTCGTCCATGTGCGAGGATCGCGCAGGCTACGTTTTTTGGGATCCCTATCACCCGAGCGAGGCGGCCAATCTCTTCCTTGCCAAGTATATTGTTGATGGGGACTCCAAGTATGTATCTCCCATGAATCTTCGACAACTCCTGCGGCTTTGACGTGTAAGTGATGTGTTCTGATGGCTTCGCGTGTTAATCTTGGTGTTCTTGTAACATGAAATCTATCAAGGGTTCATCATTGAAGCCACTGCACTTCTTATATGACTTATATAAGTGGGGAAGGTTTGATGCTTTGGGCCAAAAGGTGGCATCAACAACCTGCTTTAGGAACAGGAAGAGTAGAGTAACAACCAATCAAAATCTTCTCTCTTCCAATTTGGGAGTTGTAATGTAAGCCACAATAACATAATGTCAATCCACAGAGACACAAAAACTTATACATAATTGTCATGTTTCTCTAAGCTCAAGCTCAAGACTAGAGAACAGCAAGGCCATTCCCAAGCACATTTTGCCACAGAGCACACAGATATAACTCACTGGCCCATATCTTTCTTCTTCTTCTTCTTGTCCTTTTTCTTGCTTGCCGAATCACCTGCTTCTTGCACTTCTTCAGCCTGCTTCTTCTTTTTCTTCTTCTTTTCCTCTTTGCTAAGTTCCTCTTTGGATTCTGGAGCAGCACTGTCATCACGGTTTGCTAACTCTGACGCATGTGCTTCGTCCTTCTTTTTCTTCTTCTTTTTTTTCATCGGCTCCTCTGCTTCATCCATGGGAATTTGATTGACAGTGTCAACTGACTCGACCTTCCTTTTCTTCTTCTTCCTTTTCTCCCCTTCGCCATCGCCCTCCTCTTTCAGAGAGCCTTCAGCTGCTTCTCCAGTAGGTGCCAGTTCTGCTTCGCCGTGCTTCCTCTTTGGTCGTGCCACTTCATGTTCACTATCTGGCTTCTTTGGAGCTGGATCAGTGGTTTGCCCAAGCACAAGATCAGCTGAGGGATTATATGTCTGCAGAAGCAAAGAAAAACAAAAAAAAACTGTTTAATTAATTTCTTGAACAAGAATGTCATATTGATTGTGTATGTATATGAAAAAAAATAAAAGCAAATTATAAATTCAAGTAATAGTGATCATGTGCAAAATGTATGGTAACCCTTATTTTACTTGAATACAAATACATAATAGGCGCTTGCACTTCCGACTTTATTGAAATCAGTGTTTGTGGACGACCATAACAGAACTTTATGGGCTCTCTAGAGGGCTTCTTCCTTGAAATATAATTTTGCAAGATTTTTTTACTAGAAAACAAATCAGAAGGCTGAATTAGGCAATATGGCCACTCATACCTTTGCTGGAGTGATCAGAGCCCCTGCACCCTTCTTTCGATCCTTATCATAAAACTCAATCTTGGGCTTTCCTTTTGTTGAACCAGCAGAGCGACCCAATTCTCTGCCCTCAAGAACCCTAAGGCGAGCTTCGAGCTGTTCAAGAGTTTCAAAAAATGTCATGTCAACACAAATATACATATATCCCTTAGAGGTATGAGGTCCCACCATAAATGTTACCTTAGCTCGATTTTCCAATCCCATAGTGTTGTCTTGACCATCTCCAAGAGCATCATACCTTATAGCCAAAGCAGTTTTTGCAGCAAGAGAACGAGAAATCTTCCCTTTAATTTTTGGTGCAGCCTGACCAATTAGAGATGCATGGAAGATAAGCCCATATTTTGGTGTAGCATGTTTGGTCTTGAGAGCTCTGAACAGGGCCTGCATATGTCAATAAAGCACATATGATTATCAACATCTGCACAAGGAAGAAGAAGCTAGAAACAATGAAATCTTTGCGATAAGAATTATGGTTCTCTGAAGATATCAGATTTCCTTTGGCTATAATGATTAAATGGAGAAGAATGCACATGGGTATTCCACCTCATAAGGAGCTGACATAATGACTGCCAACTGCAGCAAACAACATACCACATAATTATGTCCCAACTATTTGGGTCAACAATATGGATCCAATACTAATATTGAGTTATATACAACACAATATCTCAAATTAAACCAAGATCACTCAAATTTTAATCTTGTTTTTAGAAGTCTTATAGGTCTTACTCTACCTCTCCTTGCACCAATAATAGCAATTGACACAACTTCTATATATCCCCTTGGAATGTATCTATACAAGGACGACGATAACAAAACTGTAAATCCCAACTGTTTAGGGTCGGATACATGGATTTTTTGCCATCATTGAGATATGTAAAATTGTCATATGTTTAATTACATTCATTATACATAAATCTTTTTTTTATAATTTCTATTAAAGTCTTTTTAGGTCTTCCTCTCCCTCTCCTCTTCCCACTACTATTAATCATTTCACATTTTCTGACTATCGCATCCGAAAGTGTCATAAGCACATAGTCATACTATCTTAAACGATTTTATCTCATCTTATCCTCTGTCGAAAAGATATCTAATTATTCACAAATAAAAATATTTTTTCTTATTTTTCTTAGTAGCTCGACACATCCATCTTAGCATTCTCATCTTGGTAACACAAATTTTTTGTATATGTTGTTTCTTAACTATCCAACACAAATCCATAAAGCATTGTTGATCTCATAACTATCTTATAAAATTTTTATTTTAATTTCAAATGTATCCGATGATCACACAAAACTCCTGACGCCCCTCGCTATTTTAACCATCCTATTTTTACTCTATGAATAATACCTTCATCGGTCTCTCCATCTTATTGAATAATTGATCCATGATATCTAAGATTTTTACTTAAAGAGACTTCTTATCCATCCAACTTAATTATATTTTCATGTCTATTTCTAGAATCACAAAAATTATATTTTACATATTTAGTTTGTCTTAATCTAAAACCTTCAGTTTCTAAGGTCTAACTATATTTTCATGTCTATTTCTAGAATCACTAAAATTATATTTTATAGATTTAGTTTTAGTCTTAATTTAAAACCTTTAGTTTCTAAGATTTGCCTCCATAGTTCAAATTTATAATTAATTTCACTTAAGCTCTCATCAACTAAAACAAAATCATCAGCAAATAACATGCACTAGAGAGGTTTATCATGTAAGTGACTAGTAAGTTCATCAATTATGTAGGGGCTTAGTATGGATCTTTGATGTAATATTGTGCTAATAGAGAACTCCATGAACACACTATATATAGTTCTAACACTAAACACACTCCCTTAATGTATTCCTTGGAATGTACCAATATCTTATATAATTCTTCCTTGTTTTATACTCTCTCAAGGAATAACCCTGAGTGTTATATCCATGTTAGAATGTAAGATTCAGACATTAGACATTATTCACGTAATGAAGACCTCTGTAAATACCAAAATCTATACCTTGCATTATCACTCAGTCTAACACAATAAGCATGATTCATAATGGCGTTTTCCAAGACCGGAAGTCTAGTTGTAAAAAACAATCAAAATTAGGCCTAGTTGTGGAAACCAGTCAAAATCTACCAAAAAATAGAAATTAATTATCATCGGCTAGGTTTTATTTGTCAAAAATCAGGTGACGTCCACTAGGAATCATTGAACTCAAAGTTGCCAGATTTTAGCCAAGTCTAGTCAATTTCATAGCTTCAAACAAAGAGACAGAAGCTATTTGGGAAAGGAGGGAAAAAAATTAAAACAAAGACAAAGAAAAAACAATTGACTATGAATAGTGTAAAAGACTCAATTATTAATGCATCTGCATTTGCTGCAACAATAACATTCATCGACCTTCATCATTGTTGCATTATTGTTCACTATCATCTACGACAAAGGAAAAGAGAAAATAACGAAGATAGTAGAAAAATGTCATGTGATTAGAAACTAATTTGAAATCCTATGTGTACTCTATTAAAATAATTTATTGTCTTTGCATTGCCTCACACTTTACCAGCATAGTGATCAGAGAAGTATTGAGATCCTAGTAAAGCTAATCATTAAATTCAAACTTGTAAGTGAATAAATTATATTTTTATCAAATACAGAATAATTATGATTTCATGACCTACTCTTCATTATTTCAGATTTTTTAGTATTTTCTATCTCAAATTCATGTTTTTACAAAAATGTGTATATTATAAGTATAAAGCTATAAGAATCTTATAAAATTCAATATTATCATGTTCTGAATAGTGTTTTATAAAATTCAGCTGTGAGATCAGCACACTTCCATGACAAGTCATCACATGAAAATGATTGTTTGTTTATAGCAGAAGTGAACTGATATAACCCAATCCATACTAAAGCATCTAGGTAAAAGTTAAAATTTTACCTAGCATGTTTCATCCAAATTTATATTTTTAGGAACTCTTAATATTTTTCATCCATAAATTCCTTGTAAGTTCAGAATTTTAATTATGATTTGCATGACTCTTAATTTTATTTTAGGGCCTCGTCTTTTATTTGAAAATGATTTGCATCAGTCAATTTAATTTAGGGCCTCATATTCTACTCAGCTGAAATGTTTGAAGATATTAATCATATTTAAGAATATAACCCAACTAGTGACAAGGTTTTCTGCCTTCAACAGTTTCTTGTAAAGATCTCCGGTGTTCTTCCACTTCTAATATAATTTCTTATTACTTCAATAGTTTCCGTCCCATCACTTTTCATATGTCCCATGTCTTCTCCAATATCATTTTTGCATATCTTAGTCCTCCTTCATGCTTAGAAACCAAAATTCATTTTGTATAGAGGCTAAAATTCATCCAGACTTCGTCTCAACATAGTTACTTGGAAAGCTCCATGTCCCAGATAACAGGAATGGGATATGCCACCTATCTTGATATACATGAGAACTTGAGAAGCACTATTATTATTAGGATCAAATACTATATTAGCTCTAAAGGCATATTTGTTCTTGTATCTGAAACATTATTTCTTGTTCTAGAAATCAAAAATAGGACATCTATGAAACAATTCTTGTTCTCAGTTACTGAAAATGTTTCAATATCTACAACTACAAGAAGAATTAGGGTCTTTTTCATTTGTTCTCACCCATATAATCCTGTTTACATGCAAATACGTTCTCCTAAAACAGTTCTCATGAACCTCTTCCAACTTGTTTTAAGAGAACATCTCTCATTGTTCTCAAGAATAAAGTTCTGAGATTCTCTTGTTTGGAAAGTAAATAAGATACCTTTGTCTTACTAGTCATTAGCTTTATGTTTAATAAGGTCCCAAAACCAATGGTGGAAGAAAACTAACAAGCTTTGAACTGGATTTCAATTGTGTAGATGCTATGTTAGTTTGAGTATTATTCTTGTATGGAGATAGCCAATGCATCAGTTCTTAACCATATAAGATTAAACAATACTTATTAAACTGTGATCATTTATTTCAACAACTTCACCGTTTAGGAAAAAGTGCCACAAATCTGAAACACAACTGCAGATCATAATCCGTAGGTGGTACAACCCCCTCATGGACCAATGGGGTTAAGTACCAACCTCAAATGGGACCAATGTATTAGAGTCATGCCAATCCAGGGTCTGAGAAGGGTCAGTATATACAGCAATACCCACAATAAGAAGAGAGGCTATCCCATGACGCTGCTATTAGATGAGATAAGCACCACCCCTAAGCAATACAATCATAGTTCATTCGCTGAATGAGAAATACAGATGCACAAGCAAAATCATCGATTGAGATGGTATAGATTAGAAGGACATGCATTCAACTAGAAGCTAAAGAAAACCTAAGAATAGATAAATACATTAGATCCAAAGCAAGGAAATACTTAAATTATAATACATAAAGCCATTATGAAAATATGTGAATTTCTAGAAAGAATAAAAAATTTTAGAATAATCAAGCTTCAAGAAAGTGAGTAGTGTTATGTAACTCAAATTGCTTTTTGGATATGAACGGTTAATAACAGGGACAAACTAAAATTATACAGATTTTTGTCATAATAAATATAATATCTTAATCCAAGTTTATGAAAGAAATATTGAAATCTGCAATACTGGATTAGGGTTTCAAGGAATAAGCCAACACAGATAATTGATGCAAGGCAGTCATAAAGCATTAATTGTTTTGTTGCTAACATCAACATACGAACTACATAAACAACAAAACAACAATGATTTCAGATTACAGGTCATCTAAAGATTTGAAAATTATAAGAATATAATTTTTGCTAATTGCAAAAACCAACACAACAATATATAAGAATAACCAACCACCAAATAGTATTTCTAGGCATAAGCAATTGACGCAAAGGCCACGGTGGAACTGTATAAGCAGCAACCAGAAACATACTCATTCAAGCTTGGAAATCCAAAAATTATATTACTTGATAATGACACAATTAATATAGGATGATTAGATGCCACCTTTTTTAGTAAAAGAATCCTTATTACTACTGTGTGATATATTCATGAGAGGTCTTCTAAAGTTTAGGAGGACATGATAAAAATGCCAAAGGCATTGAATCAAGAACATACCTTTTCTGCACCAAGAATCTGAACTGTGCTACCTGGTTGCTTTGCAAGATTCAATAAACTACCGCCATGAGCAATAAGACGAGCTCCAACAAGCTCCCCAACAAGAGCAGTCAGATTTGGTGCAATGGTATTCATTCTACTTTTAAGGTAATCATAAAGCTGCGCTCTATACTCTGAAAGAGCAAGAACTTGGTCGCAGAGTTCTTTAATATTTGCTAAGTCCAGGTCACTAACTTCAGTTCCCATTGAAATCACTGCAGCTTCTTTCAGCTCAGCTTCAGTATCTTCAGAGAGTACCTGTTAGAAAAAAATAACTGGCAATTAGAACCGCTCTTTTGTTTCAATAATTTTCTAAGAGAGTCAGTGATTTACCTCAGAGAAATCAAGATTGACAGCATTCGTACGGTTTCCCATCAGCTTTACTACCTTTGCATACTGAATATTGTCCTGTACGATCTTCGAAAGCTCTGGAAAATGCCACCCATACCATTCGCGAACTCTCATGGCATACGTATTGAGCTCCTTGTCAAGATCATCTAACAAACCTATGGCCTGAATAATCATTGTGTCCACCTAATAAGATCACAAGACAAGCAGTTATAAAAGAATCCAAAACATATGTCAACCAAAAACAAATTAGCCATATACAGATCTCCAAGCTTTTAGGCATATTAAGTCAAGGTACATTGAAGTTACACTCATGAAGAAAGATAAAAATGTACAGGATTAGAATTAAAATGTGGTCCACAAAGATGTGAAACTGGAAAGGTACAAGAATGTACATGCTGGCATTGCTATTATTTTCATCAGTTAGAAAATTCCTTGCATAAGAATTTTGAAACACAGAAAGAATTGAGCATTTCAACTGACACACCCTAGCACAAATTGCAAACAATAAATTAAGGACTCACCTTATCAGGGCTGAATTTTAGCTTGTATCTAGATAAGCTGTGTGACAATCCCAAACTCATTGGAGCTAAATCTTGCACAGCCAACCCAGATATAAGTTCCGTCAGTTGGTTCCTAAGCCCTCTCATTAGTTCCATCACAGCATTGTTGTGGAGGCAATCAATTTTCTGTAGATCAACCATTTACTATTGTACTTTAACATGAAAAACTGAGATTCTGCAATGATCAAACCAAGCATGTTATGCAACACACAACTAACCAGCTTCTCCTTGATGGCATTTCCAAGTTTTGAATCAGCCACAGCCAAGGTTTCGCCATCACAGTGGGCACGTAAGAACTTCCTGAGACCCTTGCTGGGCTTGCTATCAATCAACAAGGTTGCAGCAGATAATGCATCAGAAGTGTTCTCAAATTTATTGAAAGCTTTCAGCTTCACGATCTGATGAAAGAACAACAAAGTAAAAGCATTATGATCACAGACAAAGAATTTGATAAGCAAAATCCATCGAGACTGATGTTTATTGTTCCAAACTACAATTAGACAGAAACAAGTGTCGTAAAGCAACCAATGGTATATAATGGTCGCATCCACTACTTGAAAGAATAATTCTATCTGTGATGATAACGCATAAATAAGCAAAAAAAGGAAAAAAAAAACAGAACAGAGAAGGCAACATATGCAGTGACCTGTCTAGCCGACTCTGATGTAGCAAACTCCTTCCACAAATCCTGAAATAGCAAATTGTGGAAAACGGTAAAGCAAGCAAGCCAAATGAACACGAGACGAAGAAGATCATAACAACTCAAAGGATAAATCGACAAATACTGGGTAAAAGACGTTGTCACCTCAACTTTATCCAGCTTCCCTTCATCCAAAACTTTGAACAGGGCAAAGCCCGCAGGGGTTTCGAACAACACCAACATCTCCGAGTCAGCTCAACACCACCGACCTATATCATCTCATCGAATCAGGAATGAAGCAACGATCAAGAAGAATAAAAGAAAAGAAAGTCTTCTCACAATACAGAAGATGGAAGCAGAACTTCAAAGGGGTCATAGCACCAAGATGAAAACTTTTCAACTCAAAACAAGGAAAAGGAAAACGAAGAACCAACACCGTGATTCCATAGCTACGGAGACAGAATGGTTCGAGTTCATGGTTTCGGATTAGAAGTGGAAGGTCGATCAAGAAGAGGAGAAGAGGAAAACTAACGGAACCGGATTGACAAGGGTTTACGGTCTTGGGTCGACGGAGGATTCCGAGCGCAGGGAGGGAAGAAGGCTACAGCTTGCTAACCTTTGCAGCTTTGCTCGCCCGGAGGAAGCGGTGAGCGGCGCCGCTAACGTTGGAGGCGCCGAAGACCGATCGGGAGAATGGAGGGTTTTTGGAGGGTTCTTAAATAGACACAGAAGAGAGCGGAGGGCCGAAGAAGGAATCCGACCGTTGGAATACGCAGCAGAGAAATCCTGACCGTACGATGGCAATAGTGGGCCGAGATGGTTATCGGATCCGGATCCCGAATACTTTTCGGATCAGACCGCCCTTGCATCACACAGATAGCTCGTTTAACACCCACTTTGATGGGAATAAACTACGAAAATATACGGTATTATTACTTATACATTGGCTATATGTTTAGAATAATGAAGAAATTGCTTATTATTAATTATTGACAATGATTATCTTCTTTGATACTCCATTAGCAAATCATTAATTGTGGAATGAGGGTATTAAGGGCGTTGGGGGTAGAAGGAGAAGAGTATTAACACCGGTTAGCTTTGAGCTGTATTTCTACTATAAACCGTACTAGTAATAATTTTGGCATCAACCATCAAAGGCCTGCTACGAGGATTAAAAATCTTGAGACTGACTTCTCCAAATGTTTTAAATGAGGTTCGAAGTAGTAATCGTGTTGTGATCTTTATGTCATGGTATGAAAGTTGGTACGGTTTGATTTGATCGTATTAGGGCATCCACGTAGGTGTTTCGAGGCAGAGATGAGGGCGAGGTCGAAGCAATAGTAAGTGTCTCTTAGGTTGACCCGAGGAGAAGTTAGGATTGCCTCTGGTGCTGAGTCTTTACACAATAGGTCGATACCGGGAGGGGGATCCCTGGCTCAACCCTTTCGAAACTTAAGTTAAATTTTTATTGTAATATTAAGTATTCGAGATCCGCAAGGAGGTCGACGTTTATACCTCTCTCCGAGGGTTAGTCATATGTAAATTGTTACTAACCATTGATAGTCCAGGTGATCGGTTCGTCTAATTCTAATGGCATGGGCCGACTGTTACGATTTCATGCCCTAAGAGATTGCTTTGTACGATCTCGGGCACGACTGCGTGTCGTTCTTGAGTCTGCTACGTCGCTTCAAGGTTGTAACACGCGTGTGCATCATATCAATTCTGAAACGTAATATTGATTTTCAAGTTGTTACCGACTATCGTTGTGAGGTGATACCATAATATTTCCTATAGGTTTTATATTTTGTTTTCCCAACTAGAACTCTCACGTATAAATAGTCAATTTATATATTTTTTATTTAATTAGGGGGCTCCCTATACATATTATGTTAATATACAAATTTTGTTAGGTCCTTGTTTTTTTTTTTTTTGAGAGAGAGAGAGTCAAGTAGCTAATTGTAATTTGTGGCGATAGTTAACAGAATATTTAGGTGAAATGCTAGGATGTGGGAAGAAATCCCCGTTCCAAACAATGTCTAATGTCTGAATCATAATAGTAGAGTACTAATTTGACTTATATATTTAGAAAATGATGATACTTGATTGAATATATCAACCTGATTTTATGCTAAAGATGCCACGTTAATAAGCCAAAATCTATAGGAGACGATTACACCTAATTGGCTAAGTTCCAAGCTACTAACACAACCGGAGAGAGTATGTGAATCCATGTAAGCATCAACCTCAAGGAATTTTAGCTGTGTGACCTTTAGTATTCTGATAGTTAAATTTTAAAAAGTTAAGTTAACATCGTTATAGTTACGAAAATAAAACATTCAAGTTCATTTATCCTAAGTCATCCATTTTACCAACGATAACACTAAAAAAAATAACAAAATAAATTTTAATATTTTAATTAGTGATGGTGATGCTAGTAGAGACTAGGGATAGCTATTGTGGTTAAGGAGAGCAATAGTGAAAGATGAGGACTGCTCTATATCTACATCACGATGTAAAGGAATGCCACTCAACACCCCACTCAACACCTTTGTCGAGTGCCCTTTCACCGCTCCATATCTGTGTCGCCGCCAATACAATTACTGAGTGACGTCACTAAACAACTACGTCAATATCGATGCAGAGCGGTCCTAACTTTTTGTTATCACTCCTCGTCCACAACAATCACCTTCGACCCCTAACGATGTCATCGTTCGTCACCACCAACTAAAATATTAAAATTATTATTTTTTATTTATTTTCATATTTTTATTAATAAAACTAATGACATTAGGATAAATTGATATAGATATTTTACTTTCGTAATTATTAAAATAATAATATTTTTTTTTTAAAATAAAATAACTGAAACACTAAATAACTAACTACAAGAGATAATCTATAGTTAGCTAAAAGTTTTCTTTTATTATTTATATTTCAAAAATATATAGGAGCATTAATAATCTAAAGTTCATATTCTGAAGTTCATATAAAAATAGAACTGTCGATGGAGCAAATTAAAAGATGCTTGATGAATAATCAATCATTCCTAAATATTTACACACAACTCAGCGTAAAAACTAAGAGAGTATACATAGTTTATCAACAAGAATATAAGCTAGTTTCAACGTGCAATAATGCGCCGCTAAGCAGAGCCAAAATGGGCCACCACCAAAATGGTTCATCTGCGTCAAGCCAAACAAAGCTTGGCTCAAATCTGATTTAATAATCAAGACAATTTGCCTATCTCTGGTCTGAACTATATCCGAATTAAAAGGTTAGACTAAATGAAACGACAGCATTAGTCTTCATATGAGAATGAATCTGACATATAGAAGAAAACCAACACATCAAGAGAAACTGAAACCTGTAATGTGCACACACATCTATAAGGTAATCCAGAAGTCTCTATTATGATAATTCTAACCACAGTTGAAGCTCATTCATGATGTGCTCTAGGCCTTCAGATGTCGTAGCTTGATGGAAGCAATGTTCTATTAAGGTAAAAAGATTCAGTGATCCATCCACTCAATGACAAAACAGAGCGGAATGGGAACAAATTGATTTTAATGCCACCACAGGCATAGCCACATGTATATATCCATAATATAGCCTACATTCATAAGGATAAACGAAATATTTTTCTTGCTGCAGTACGATGTTTGACCACACGAAGGCAATATCCAGCTATCAAGATGATTACAGCTTGTCTTGCGCTCCAAGGTAGTCATCCCTGGATCACCTCATCTCCTCCTCCTCCCCTGAGGAAAGCAAGTTGCAATTATTTTAGTTACTGCAATCCATCATATCCTCTAAGTGGTCAAGAATCTTTTACAAGCTACATCTGTCAGCTAAGTATCATCACTCGGGTATATTTAATGTCCACTTATCTTAAACAGAGCAGATCAGCAGAACACGACAAGCATTAAAAAAAAATTCAAATACTAGACTGACTTATTATGCATAAATATCAAGGTTCATCATACCACGACATACCCGTCCGGTACAGGTGGTACATACCGATTCGACAAAAGACCGATATGGGTAGTACATACCGATCTGTCGATATATCCCACCATATTATGTGCCAATATATCAGTACAAATTAGTACGTATCATATCAATAGTGAATCGATACATCGATACAAACCGATAAGACCAATCATGATATATATCACAAAAATTAATCCACTGAAAATATACAACATCGAAAGAGCTTACCGAGCTCATATAGTCATCCATGGATGATTGTTTTCTTCTTTTGAAAGAGGTCAAAGCAGGAGTTTCCATAGCTGGTGCCTTTGATAATGACCGTTTTGTTGGTGTCTGAAAGGTATAAAAAGTTCAACAAATGTTAGAAGGACAATGGAACAGTGATGTTAAAGAACATTAAGATGAGTGGGCTACAAGCTCTACATGCTGCACGAAAAATGGTATGCAACCATGAGACAAGGATAACTTTCGTTATTTTTTATGATCGTGAGAACACACTATGCAGGTAACTGAAAATTTTGATACTATCTGAAAACAAAGGAAAATGATTGTACCCTAGAAAGTTTTTTATCTTTCCGTGCTTGTCTCTCCCGCTCATCATACTCTTGATTTTCTTTCTCTACCAGACGAATAAGGGTATCACAGCGTCTAGCAAGCTCCTGAGTTGTACGAGACTTTACAAACCAATCAAACCGGAACAAAGGTGAAGTACGGAATGCTGCTTTGAGCTCATCCCAGTTACCATAACCAAGTTTATGCACCATGCACAACTGAAACAATTGATAGCAAATGTTTAGAAGTGTTGGAAAATACAAGAGGGAGTTTAAGTATAAAAGGATAAAGGAGCTTAAACTACCATAAAGCGATCACATTCCTCGTTATACAATTTTCCTTTATTTTGGCCATACTGAATTTTTAGTTCCAACCATGGGTTCTTGTAGCGATCCAACTTCTTGCCAATTGCTCTCATTATTTCTTCTTTGCGAGAGATCCTCGCTTCACCCCTTTCTATGTTCTTCATAATACGATCATAATCTGGAAAAGTCACCAAATAAGATCTTAGTAGGTACAAGAGCACTTTCTATAAACAATTTTAAGTTTCTACAATACTTAAAAAATAAATGCTATATACTTGGAAGAGAAATCACTTAGGTAGGCATTGAAATTTAAGTACCATTTAATTCCTTGTATCTCTGTCTGAAGACCTTGGCATATCTTTCTACTTCCTCTTCTGTTTTGGCCTCCATTTCCAATGCTATACTCTTTATGTCATTGCGGCCATACTTCTCACATGCTCGAATGAATGTATTAAAATCTTTCCTTGTCCATGTTGAAAAACCCTGGGAATATAGAAAGCAACTTTTAGAAAGATTTTCATTATCAGTATGAACATCACCTAGTGGACTCACCTCTTCCAACAACCGCTCCTTCTCTTCCTGTTCCTCTGCAGTCAGCGGCTCACCTAAGTCTGGTTCGACCAAATATAGTATTTTAAATGATCATTGAACCAAGAATACATGTGAAAAAATAAAGTCAGTACCTTCAGGTTCTTCTTCATCACCAATTGTATCTTTTAATTGATTCTTCTGATGCGCTTGCTGAAATCAGAGAAGAAAACAGCAGAAATTAAACATGGAACCTGGTTTAGAAAATGACAAATAGGAGTGAATAGTGCAGAAATTTGATAGGTCTTATCATAACAAAGCAAGTAGTCTTGGCAGGCTTCAGGATTAAATGTTGATCAATGATAAAAGAAACAAAATAAAGATACATCAATTGATCAAAATAATTATTTGATGCTGGATCATTTTGGTTTATATTTCTCTCGAGTAAATTTTATAGTTACAAGCGCCTTTTTGAAAAGTTGTCATATGGCAACATATTCTACAATTTCATATTAGTCATCAAAATTGTTGAAAAAAAGGGAAGTCAAACAAAAAAAAAGAGATACATCTTGAGTTTGATTGGTGATTTAACAATTGATTCAAGGATTTATATACAAGGAGCTTTCAAGATCTTAAGAATAAGTCCATCAATCAAATATTATTTGTCAAAATAAGAAAATATACCTTTCCTAGAAAACTAAAAGATGCAATGCTCAATATGCCTTGATTTATGGGATGCTATTGTCTTCCTCCTCATTTTTACATTGTTTCTTATACTGAGGGTATACAAAAAGTAAGAAATGAATTTTAATTCAAGATTTAAAAAAATGGATAAAATATGTTCTCACAATGTGTGTGGTGTCAGATCACATTTTACTTTCCAATTGTGATTCTACTGTCCACATGTGAACCGTGCAAAGGTATAGACTTTCATTCTTGTAAGTTACTCATTAAGTCAAAGTCAGTCCAGCAGTGTTTTCTTTATTTTTTTTACTGTTATCATCTTTCCTTCCTCTCATTTTCCCTTTCTCCATTCTCAAATAAAGAACACTCTGTTTGTCACAAACTTGTCCTATATCATCATTTATTGCATATCTACTATTTAAATCAAAGGGAAAAACTAGGTGTGAGTAGGTGCAATAAAAAAACAAAAGATGTAAGAGAGGCACACCATGAGATATCGAACTTCTTTCTCGTACAATTCGCTTAATCTCTGTGTGTTGAAAAACTGAAAATCATGCCTAAGATATGATACACGAATAGAATAATTAAGTATATAGCATTAGGATACAAAAGGAAAGATATCTGAAATCAAGAAATCAACTTACAATTGAGGCATACGAGGAATTCGTGGCTCTTTCGATTTTGCAGGACCACCTTGGCGCAGTGCTTGCTTAAAATAATCAGCATCTGAATAACTAAACAAACCACAAAAATATATTAGGACAGGTGCAGTTAAATCCATATGCATAATTCGCAATCGATGTTGCATCTTACTTGCGTTTCCTTTCCCTTCTAGGTGGCTCAACCCAATTATCGGTAACAAGTTTCTTAAAGTCAACCTTGTTGTCATCCTTCACAATCAAGAAAGGCAAAATGAAACACAACAACAATACTCAAACCAGTAGTGAAACAAATTTCCTCAAGAGTCATCACCAAACTTGAAAATCATCAGCAAAAAAAATAATATGTGAAATGTGAAAAAGAATCTGTCTGTCATTCCACAGTGACCATTGACCAAAGTAACACTTCAAAGTTCAGCAGGTATACCTTCTCATCATCAAAGTCATACAAGTCAGCAGCTGCAAAGAAGAACAGAAGTTTATAAATCCAACATGGATCTTACTCAAGAAAATATGCCAGCAAAAACAATCAACATACTGTCATCCATTTTAAACTTAATGGCATCCTCTGTAAACTTTTTCATCTTTGCATCAAGTTCTGCGGTTGCCTCTTCTCCTTTAGCTATGATGCGATCAATGTCCTCATCAGTTATTGTGCTGTTATTGGAGTTGAACACCATTTCGGCACCAAATCTTACCATTTGTAGAAGTTCATCTTTGTTAACAGCTGCAATAATATATAATATAAGTTTCATGTGTCCCAATGAGATTAGTTGCTGTTGAAGTGAAGACGGGTAACTCGTAAAATAAAAATACACTTACTCTTCTGTTCTGCCAGCCGACCTTGTTGAATTACCAAAGCATCAAGCGCAAGCTTTTTATATGCCCTTTCTATCACTTTCTCTTCGATAGTGTACTGCATTTTACAGACATATGTCAATATACTCTCGAAGACATCATTCATTTATATTGCAGCATTTAGTAAGATCCACAGGCAAGGCCAAACCTCTGTGCAGAAACGGAACACTTGAACTTCTTTCTTTTGGCCAATCCTGTGGGCACGATCTTGTGCCTGTAGATCAACTTGTGGGTTCCTAAAAGATGCGAACATGACGACATGGACCATATGGTAATTAACGGAATCATTAAATAAATATTATTACATACAAAGAAATATGTACCAGTCACTGTCATAGAGAATGACAACATCTGCAGTAGCAAGGTTAATCCCCAGTCCACCAGCTCTTGTAGAAAGCAAGAAAATGAACTTCTCACTTCCAGGTTGATTAAAGGCTTCAATTGAAGCATCACGTTCCTCTCCCCCAGTATTCCCATCAATCCGGCAATATTGATATCCACAATACAGCAAATAATCTTCCAAGATGTCCAAAAGTCTAGTCATCTATATTTCAAAGCATACAGATGCTTTTAAATGACAAAAACAGGTCAAAATTATCTATACATGTTAAAAGAACAAAAAAATAGATAAAGCCATTCTGAAGTTTTTGGGTCAAACTATATTAAGTCCCCGATAGGTTAAATGTTTCATTAAAAATTGCATATGCAACCTTTGCGTGTTCTTCCAGATGAAAATTATTTGCCTATGCCTCCTCATAGACATTACTTCCCTTGCAAAATTATTTAGTTAATATCATTCAGGTAGAAACCAAGAAACATTACTGATATAAACCTGTGAAAATATTAGAACTCTGGAATCCCGTTCTTTCAATTTTGACAGCAACTTATCTAACAGAACCATTTTTCCTGCAAAAGCATATGTTCAGAAAACAAGCATTTTTTTCCTCCAAGGAAAATATGTTTATAGAATTTAAGCTACCTGCATTTATAATAAGGTGATCTCCTGTCGTATAAGGTGGCCCAGGTTCTGCACCTTGGAAGAGATATGGATGATTACAACACTTACGCAGCTGCATAGCAATGTTCAGAAGACGCTTGCGTTCCCCTCCAGCATTAATGACCTCCAAATCTTTTTGAAGCAGAGCACGGTAATAATGCTTTTGCATCTGGGACATTCCTACCTTGAGTATAGTTTCCTTTTTCGGAGGTAATCCTTTCTCAACATCAGATTTAAGTCGTCTGAGGAGAAATGGACGAAGAACCTTCAAATAAAAAAAAACAGAAAACTAATGCTTGCAACTGCATAGATCAAATCAACAAAGAATGATTTGACACATGAAAACACACCTTGTGAAGCTGTTGAACAACCTCTTGCTGATCATTTTCTCCAGATATTTGAAACCATTCGTCAAAGGTTTCAGCAGAACTAAATATCTCAGGAAGCAGAAAATTAAGAAGAGCCCACAGCTCATGAAGATTGTTCTGCACATAGTAGATATTGTTGACCACATGGCAAATTCTTGAACTAATGGTTTCAGATCGCATGACACAGCTTCCTCATGAACAGTTTCCTCATGAAAGACAATGCTAAAAATATTTACATATTCTATAGAAATGTCAAATGATAATGTAAATCTTAGGATTTTCAACAGGACATATGAAAATAATATCAAGCATTTCTTATTTATACGATCACAAACATCCACCTTTCTGGAGAACAATGACTGTAATTAATTCCTGCATAACTCTTTTTTTAACAAAAACAGAAAAATGAAGCATAACAAAACAAGACAGGTAATTGCACAAGAAAATTGAAATTTTTTTATTTTCATATTAGAGATGCTTATGGGATAATGACAGGATTGAAGAGTTCAAGAACAATAATATGTGAAAAAAAATGCACTGAAATAGGGACCTCAAACTCTACATGCTCTCAGGAAAGAAAACTGCAGAACTAAAAAGGATAACAGATTACCTGAAGAGGTGTTCCAGTGATAAGAAGGCGATAATTAGTATTGTAGAGTCTCATTGTTTTTGAAAGAAGAGAATTTTCATTTTTAATCCGATGAGCCTCATCAATAATAACATAGCGCCAACTAAAGCGTCTTAGAGCATTTTTTTCTTTGATAGCCATTTCAAAACTAGTTACACAAACATCGAACTTCCCAGCGACCAACAAATCCTCACGTATATGTCTCTGCCAAATTAGTGGAAAAAATCAGAAGGCACATCCAGAGATCATTTCCTGAGGCTAACAATGGGTAAAATATATGAATTAAATATATAAAGAAAGTTTAAACTTCAGACATACTCTTTCTTCAGGATCCCCAAGAAATTTTACAGCACGCAAAACAGGACAAAAACGCCGAATTTCCCTCATCCAGTTGCCAAGAGTAGATTTTGGTGCTACTACCATGTGAGGACCAGTAATTCCTCTAAACTCATGCAAATAGCCGAGTAGAGAGATGGTTTGCAATGTTTTTCCAAGACCCTAAATAAGAGGGTTATTCAATTGTCAACCATATAGTTCAGTCTGATGACAAGAAAATTTTCCAAATTAAGTGGTATCTAAACTCTAAGTTATGCCGGTCAAAGGTATTAAACACGACATAATCTTTCAATTGCAGTACCATTTCATCAGCTAAAATCCCATTGATTCCGTTTTCATACAATCGTATTAGCCAATTCAATCCAGCTAGCTGGTAATCCCTTAATTTGCCCTGTATACCTGCAGAAGTACACATTGGGATAGAAAATCAAAATGTTTGATCAAATGCCAACCAATAAAAGTAATGATAAAAACTGAGTTCTAGCATATATATAGCTACATATTTTGATAGTAACTATTAGAGTAATGTCATATCCATCCATATTTTCCATGAAAGAGACTTGGCTATGGATTACAGTGTCATCTTAAGTCAAAACTCTTAAGTTCCCAATGGATAAATTGTGAACCACCACCACTAACTTGTAACCACAGTGATTCAAAAGCGGGTCAAAATTTTTAAAATGTAAGATTTAACATTTCTAAACTTACAAAATATAAGATGTCCTATAACATTTACAAAACAAACATCTAACTCAATTTTTGGACAACATTACAATCAAACTGTTCTTTTACAATAACATCTTGTAAAACAGAAACATGCTACAATCTTCTAGCATTCCACCGCCTCAGCCCAAACCTAACGTGAGCATGAGCGTAAAGAGGGCTAATTACATATTACCCCCATGGTTAGACCTCTTTAACATCCCGTTCCCTAGACTTTACAAATTTATATTGGAATCCCTATAGTTATGAAAGTGAAACATCGAACTCCATTTACCCTAATGCTATCGGTTTTACTGAAGGAAGATACAACACATGGAGAAATGCCACAAAAACGATGGGCATCGTTCTGCATCGCTCATCCTTCTTCCCCCCTTGTGCATGTCGAGCAGCGAAAGGGGGAAGAAGGATGAGCATCGTCCTTCCCCGCATTGTTATCGGCACCGATACAAATCTCGAGCGGCACCGACACAGATGTAAAGCACTAACATCTGCGTCGTTCTTTTCCTCCTCTCCCTTTGCCTCACCTCTCACCGCCACTCTCCCTCCTCATCCTCCTCCCCTTGTAAGAAGCCGAAAAAGTCCCCAGCATTTTTGTCTACCACTGCATCGCTCTCGTAGACCACAACCACCCACGGCCCCCAACGACACCGTCTTTCACCACCATCTAAAACGTAATTAAGACGTTGAAATTATCTTTTTGCCCATCGTTTTCATGTCAAAAAAGACATTAAGATAAATAGAGTTAAATGTTTCACTTTCACAACTAAAGGAATTTCAATGTAATTTTTTTAAGTCTAAGAACCGGGTTACTAAAGTGGTCTAACTATAGAGGGTAATCTGTAATTAGCCCACGTAAAGACAAGCTAACCTAAAAAATATATATAACAATAAGACAAAACTCAATAAGCCACTATCATATCCATGACATAAGTGATGGCAAATCATATGGCATAAGAATCAAAATGCAAGACATGAATTCAAAGGTCATATATATCATTTTACTAGATTCATACTTAGCAAGCAAGCAAAGAGCAACATATAAGCAAATCAAGATCAAAATACAAGACATGAGCTCAAGAGTCATATTTGTCATTTCACTTGATTTCTTCATAACAAAGAAACAAAGAGCAACATATAAACAAATCAAGATCAAAAAGCAAGGCATGAGCTCAAGAGTCATATTTGACATTTTATTCAATTCATTCATATTAAAAGAATCTGATATGTACTTGCATTTATTATGAGATAGTGCAAGTAAAACATAGAAAACAAACACGCTTGAAGCTTCATATAATTATTGAAGTCACCATGACAAAAATTGATGATTTAATATTGTGGAAACAATGCCTACTTTAACAAATTAAGGAAACCATAGACCAGATTCTGTTATCACTAAATAACTGAAAGAAACATTGTGAAACCATCAAGAAAATTTAATGATATAAGTGCACAAACATCTTGTGACCTATCAAACATCCAGGAACAAATCTGCATTTTGCTATCGCTAAGAAACTGAAAGAAACATCAAAAAGCGAAAGTAGATGAAAGCAAGGAGAAAAGCAACACAGAAACAACTTCTAAGAGCCGTCATGAGAAGAAGAGAGATCAGTGAAGAGAAAGTATACTTTTCTATTTAGGTAGTCTGATGTTTTGAGTGGCAATCATAACAGGCTAGGACAACATCTGACAGCAATGGCTTCTAAGGTCCTGTTGTCATTAATGTTGAAAGTAGCTACAAAACTAGCAACTAACAGTGCAAAAAGCAGAGCTGAGACCAGTGGAGAATCCAGAAGGAAGAAATATAAAAGATAACTCAGGTGTTTACTTTAGGAAAGTCAACTATCAAGACATAATTATTTAAATAGATTACAACCAATAAGTTCTACAACAGTGGCTTTTTAAAGCTACTCCTAAAGAACAAGCATTCCAGGGAAAAAACAATAATTTTCTTCTTCCTTTATTTATGATTCCTCAACTTTTCTTAGTCCATTTCTGATTCCTCAACTTTATTTCTGATTCCTCAACAATAATTTTTAATGTGCACAAAAGCTTGGGCAGTTCCTTTTTCCCAAAAAAAAAAAAAAAAAAGAATGGCCTTTTTACATGTATCTCTGCAGAACAAGAAATTTATAAACTTACCACTTTAAATGAAAAATCATGCATCCAGTGAACATTACAATTTATCATTAATATTCTATTTAGGGACTCATGAAACATATATTGAAACATTGTTTTCATGCATCGTGAAGAGGGTATACATGAAAAGAACTATTCCTGATATGCAAACCATATCAAATTGAAGTCTATGCAAAAAATCATGATTTTTCAAGGGCATGTATGTGTTTTTTCCATAGAGGAAAAGATAATTCCTTCACTTAATTACCATAAATCTAACATTGATCCTTAAAATTCATATCAATTCATAAATTGTTTAGTAGCAATATCCTAGAAGAATGCAAGAAACATCAGCTTGCTGAATATATTTCGCTAACTGGTTAATAATATATGACATGAAAAACTGTTGGGCCATGATTTAAGAACACTGCTTCATCTTCTACTGAAAGTGGACATAATAATATATTATTTAAGAAAAATATACTTTTAATCAAGGAGTGAAATTTCATACCGTACCAAAGTTTCGAGATTCACTCGGTACGACACAGTACTGTATATCGAGCGGTACATTTCGATATACCGCTTGGTGTATATATATATATAGTTCCAAAAAAAAGGGCAACTGCCTCGTCCCCCCTTTTGGCACGTGTTCTTCTCCCCCACACAGGGAGAAAACCGAGGCAACGTTGCCTCATTTTCTATGTATGTATGTGTGTGTGTGTGTGTATATATATATATATGTGTGTGTGTGTGTGTGTGTGTGTGTATAAGTAAAAAAAACTGTTTTCTATGATGTCGCCTCTTTCCTGCCCACGATGTCGCCTCTCTTCTCCCCGCAACACCAAGGATTCTTCTCCCTACGCAGATGAGAAGTCGCCAATAGACGAGTAGGGAGAGCGACACCGATCTCTAGGTTCTCCTTTTTCTTCTTCCTCTTCTTTCTTCCTTCGGTTAATACCACCCTTCCTTCTCCCTCTTCTTTCTTCTCCCTTGATCACCACCGATTTAGGACGATAACGGAAAACAGCCCCAATCGACGGTAGCGGACGATCCGTGTAACGGTTTGTTGGCGGACCAATACATACCGCCCGGTACAGGCGGTATCGTTCGAAATTAAAATCCTTGCTTGTAATACAAAATTTGATTTGCAACACATGAACTTTAATGCGTGAAAGCAAAGTTATTAATTTGCACATGACACTTCTCATTTATTTTTTTAGATCATGAAAGTCCACATGACCAAAACTCCAATTATTGATATGCAATAAATGACACATAATAGTTATCTTCTTAAATAAAATTAAGGTTTTTGTCCGTTCATTGTTCTTTCAAATTAGATAGTCTATATTTCATGGCCTGCAGTGCATGGAAGTATTTTCTCTCTTCTCCTAATTTTTCTAGTATCTATCAAGATTTTGAAGTTCATAGTTCATACAACATTAAATATAGCCAAAACTACAAATACCAAACCTCACACCAAATCACCAAAAATCTTTGGCCATCAGTAACAACACTGACTTATGTTCTTCAAATCATAGACCAAAGCATAGTATGCTAATCCCCTAGGGCTTATATATACCAAGTTTGAACAAAAAGCAATCTAAAAATTGGCATCAAACAAGAGTTAATAGCTTTATCAGGTGGATATAAGCTGTTGATTACTTTATTAGTTTATTATGAAAGTAGTAACTACATTTTAATCATTTATAAAAAAAAGTAGGAAAAGGAAAAAAAAAAAAAGAAAATGCATACAAAGACAATGTTTTGGCAAATTTTCATATCCTAGAAGAATATGGAGAATGAACAAAGAGATTAGATTGGAAAAAAAAGTTCCAAGCACAACTAAAATCTTACAAGATGGTTGTGAAACCAAACGGGTTCCTCCTGCACCAGAAAAGGCATCCTCTTCCTCCTTAAGGTATTCCTCATCTTCTTCTTCCTCTGTAATTTTAGATGCGTGACGCCCCCTGAGAAAGTTAGCACAGGTTACATGTCATGCAACAGAATTACCATCATATATTACGTGAAAATCAAATCCTAAAGCACCGAGATCCGCCTTCAAGAAACTTTAGAATAACCACAACAAGAATTGGAACAAAGCATAGTGTATGAATTTTCCTATCATGAGCTTGAACTGTGAATTAAGGCAAAATTGGAGGCATTTTAAGAACCAAATCAACATCTTTTCTCAAGCATACTGAATCTATTTTAAGTATTTTCTAAGTCTGGATTGGGCATCGGGAGATCATCACTATCTTAAGACCATGAATAAAGAACATCATGAATTGTCATGCGTTGCATCCATGCATGAGGGATACAGGACCGAACAACCAGTGTAACTGATCAAATAGTAGCAAACAATGGATAAAGGGCCAACCTTAAATTATCATGTTATAACACCAAGGCTTCAGTTATACTCGGTCATTGCTCTTTATAATATATGGCATAACCCACATTGACTCAAACATTAACAAGATTTTATTTCACTAAAAAGATTCAGGCTGCAAGATACTAATGGATGTCAAGAAAGATAACTAGAATTAGAAGGAGAATATGATAAGTAAATATTTTACTGTCGCAAATTCAGAATCAGGCGCTGTTCGACTAAACAAGAGCATTGAAACCTGTCGATTATATAAGACTTGCCAAAGAAGTTAAAAGCAACATCTGAACCCTTGAACCAAATGAGATTGTTGCTCCTAACAGAGGTTACACAAAAATAATGTAACAAAATAACATGTAGCCAACCAAAAAATTATATAATTTACTACACTGCAATGATAAACATTTAACATTTGTCTCTGATGAATTAATTGCAAGAAACAAAATGGTAGCAATACTGAACTGGATTTATGAAGAAAGATTTAAAGAAATCAGAAGCCAACGAGAAACAAGCTATGAATAGCTAGTGTAAGGACAATTGGCTCCCTTTTTCACTTCCATAGTACCATAACGACAAATTTTCTTAGCCTTATTTCATAATACACAACTTCGCTATACCATAACTACAAACTTTCATAGCCTTATTTCATAATACCCAACTTTGCTATCTTTATCACATGTATACAATGCAAGGACTATATAACAAACAAAACTACCTTCCTCTTGGCTTTTTTTCTGATGCAGATTGGGCACCCTTTGCAAAATGAGCGAAAATCTCAGTCTGTTGTAGCAAGTACTTCAACCGCCCTTTTCCCTTGTTATTCTGTCAATGCATCAATTTCTCAGAGGCCATAAAAAATGCATGATATTTGCACCATATTAACAACCTCAAAAGAAGCAAGGGATATGATGTGTAGATGCATCACAACATAAAGATGGTCATGGTGTGGGCAAAATCCACACATGAATATGAAAGATATAACTGACAAGTTCTTTTGATCTGTTTCTTGTGGTAACATTATCGTGTTAGATATTCTGTCTGCGAGAGATACCGTCATTGGCAGCTAGTCAAAGAAAACAGCATCTTTGCAGTGTTGGCACAGGTTTTTTCAGTCAATTATGAACATCAAAAAAGAAAAAACTTAATAATACTTTTATTATCTGAAGTTTCTGGGTTAGTTTTCATGAAACATGATTGACAGAAAACACAATCATGACCAATGACAATTATGTAAAAGAGCATTAAATTACATTCCTGAAATATACAGAACATAAAGCAGAAAACAATAATATCACCAGCAATCTCATTCTTCAAATCCAGAAGCTCAATACTCTGACAATGATTATCTTAAAAAACCAATATGTCATGTTTAAATGTAATGCATTTATTCTGTCATTCCTTTCTTGTCTCCACTACAATTTAGTAGTTGCTTTAAACTGCACTTTAGTATTTTTTAAATTACAATGCCATTTGCATGAAGGTTAGGGTTAGAACTGAATAAATGCCTGCCCATTTGAAACAGACTAGATCCTTCCCTGTCATGATTCATAAGTACATCAACCACAAGATGGAAGAAAGTTTGTTTTGCGTGTGAGTTGACAACATAAAATTCCAGGTCAGAAAATGACATACAAGACACGTATTTTTATCGATATCTAAATGTAATTCCAGAACGAGTGAATATCTGCTAATGTGTCATCTATAGCAATTATTAATGATCACTGACCATGTCAGCATCAATAGATGCATTCTGTGCAACCAGTATTTCTTGAATCTTTTGCTTCTTCATCCTCTGCATCTCTCTCAACCTGGCTCTTTCACGCTTTCCGAATTTAGCATTTTCCTGCAAGAACATTCAATAAATCACTCTGTAGCCCACAAGGACCTCCACTATCTACAATAGAAAGCAACAAAACGACTTGTGTCATTAGAAATGAGGAAAAATCAGAATCGTCTGAAATAATGAGCATGTAAGAAATGCTAGAGGAGCAAAACAAATTATGCCTATACATCCACGTATCATCTGAAATAGAAATGTCCACCAAATCTAGTCCACCAACCGCAAGATCATAGGTCCCAGATGGCGAATAATCCGGGAAAATAACTCCAAAAAATGCCCAAACTTCGGTACCACCCGCTTAACGATCAAAAACTAGATCGCTTTTATAAACATGAAGAACGCACATCAAATGCATTGAAAAGGATCAACGAAAGTGTATCTATATATAATTTATTTCAGAGCGATCATCGAGCCCCTAATAAAATTAAAATTTGCAAAGTAATACACAAGGCAGAGAGGGAAAATTTTGGGCATCGACGGTGCCATCGATCGGATCGCGATCGATCACCTGTTGCTACCAGAAAACCAAAAATTACCTCATCTTCCTCCTCGTCCTCATCGTCGTCATCAACGCTCTTCGTGTCCTCGTCCTTGGTGTCCTCGTCCCCGTTGTCGTCCTTGGCCTCATCGTCGTCGGGGCCGGCCGTCCTGGCGACCGCCTCGAGCTCCTCCTCGTCGACCTCCTCATCGGGACTGGCCTCTGCCACATTCTTGCGCTCGTCCTCGGAGGCGATCGAGCCGTTCGAGGGGGTCTCCTCGGAGGAGCTCTCCGAATCGTAGGGTTTCGCCATCGACCGAAGCGGGGCGAGGGTTTCGCTCTGCGTTGAGTAAAAGGTTGAGAGATAAAAAGGTCGCAATGGAATGGGGAGCGAAAGCGGCTCCAATTGTTATTGAGGGACATTATATATATAAGAGATCGGCATGTGCAACACTCGTGCGCCCGCGTGCGAGGGTAATGGAATTGGATTCCCGCCAACTGCTCCATCCTCGTCGCCATTATCATGCTTCATGCACCCTCTCATTTTTATTTATACAAGTATTTATTATTCATTTTATTCGAGTAGCTAATAACATGTTTTGACTATTATTACATCTCCTCAGATATATTATTTATATAAATTATTATTTTTCTCTAGGAAATTTAGTTATACAACACCATCTAAGACGTTTATGATTAGTATCGTCGTATACATATAATTAGTTACCTATGACATTATGATCTTTCTACTTTCAAAACTTACATTAGAATCCTAAAATTATGTGTGATATTTTCGTTAGCAAAATTAACGTGAGAAGAAACAAAATTAAATATTTTACTTTCGTAAACATAAATATCCTAATATAATTAGTAGCATACACTTTCGATATGATATGTTGAATGACTTATATTCATTGTTAGAATTTTAAATCATATTTTAACTTTCTTAAATGAGTTGTAACATGAATAAATTAATATATAATAATAATAATAATAAAATCATATGTTCTAATTATTTAGGATAATTTACATAAATATTTTACTTTTGGAGAGTCTTAAGGTGCATTGTGTTAACTGTATACAATTTTCTAAAAAGTTTTTATAAGAAAAAAAGTTAAACTAAAGAAAAAATCATCAATAACCAAATCAGAATCGAAAAAATGTAGACATGGTTTTGTACTTCTTGTTTATTCCTACAAGAAAATAGAGATCAATTATAAATACCTTTAAATTAGTTCTAACTCAAATATAAATTTCCTCATACATAAATTTTGATTTTTTTAATATATTTTTCTCATCATTAAAGAAAAACTCAAAATATTTTTTTTCAGATTCTGCTTCCCACCTAAACTTAAAGATACAAGGGGTACTTAATTATTTATAGAATAATATAATTCTATTTTTAGGAGCTCATTACCTTTACAAAAAAATATTTTTTTTCATACTTAGATATTCTTCTCTTTCAGTACTATTGGTTTTCAGAAATTTAAAAATACTTGTCAAAACTAATAATTTTTTCATGAATGGGATAATAAAATTTATGATTATCTAATAAACCTAAGTTATCCTAATGTTTTCTCTTGTTGTCTTCAAAATGAAAAATATAAAGTTTATAACCTTTGCGATCACTCGTAAAATAAAATAATTATCATTGCTATCAAATTCACAATTATCGCTACCAATGTAAAATTATATGATTGTTACTATCATTATTAATAATATTATCACTTGTATCACTGCTTTTATTAAATGTTGATGGTGTCATCACCATTGGAATTACCACAACTATTGGTGCCACCATTATCATTTATTGTAATTATCGTCACAAATACCACATCGTGATAGTCATCACTATTTTCATCGTCTCTACAAGTATCGTGCTATCTATTATATTATTATTATCACAATATTTGTCATGTCACTAAAAGATAATTTTATTATTCTTATTATCATCATCACTATTATTATTGTTGCAAGTGTCATTAGTCACATCCCTCGTTGTTTTGGATAATTTCTTCAAAAAAAATATTATTTTAATTTTTTTGATGATTTGAGCATCCTTTTCTATTTATTCTAATGAAATATTTTTTCATAAAAGATAAAATTACTTGGGATATCTACCTCGTGCGCCATCATCTCCGTCCCTTATTATCATTAGTCACTTATATGACATTCGTCCCATTGCATCCAATGCAAGGCCTTATCGCCCCTTACCACGAGATCTTGTCATCGTTCATGTGTTCTTATCGTTCACTTTCTATTATAGGATCGCATTCATTATAGCTTCACATGAATCCGTCTAAGTGTTGCACAATGATATGATGACAATGAATACTCGAAGCGACTCGAGCTTAAGGTTATAGTTGGCTTTTTTTATAGCTAGCATATTTACCAACGCAATCGAAGTCATAAACATTAATTCAGCTACACTTTGAAGCAAACATCACTATATCAACAGTATAAATAGTTATCATTGGAGGAGAAAAAAATTAAGAAAATAATATATATTTTTAGTAGGGTCAAAGCCCAATTTAGCTAATGTGATTTTTGAATAGATTACTTAAATTTTTATGATTTACTCGTGTCTAAAATAACTATTATATTTTTAAAAATATAGCATATAAGCTCATCTCGTCAAGTCTGAGTTAACATATGTTAGAGTTTGATTACGTGACATGTTGACTCATAATAAATCATTAACATAATGATACATATAATTTAAATAAAAAAATTAAAGTCCATTTTAGCCCATGTGATTTTGGTCATGGACCACTTTATCCCTTATAATTTACTCGTATCTAAAATAACTCATATATTTTCAAAAATATAACATATAAGCTCCTCCCAAAGTATGAGTTAACAGACGTTAGAGTCTATTAATATTAATATAATTATTAATATAATGACATATAAAATTTAAGTTTAAAAAATAGTTAAGATCCATCTTGTTGATGAAGAGTTTTTAGCTAAGGTTATAGTTGACTTTTTTTTTTAGCTAGCATATTCACCGATGCCGTTGAAGTCATAAACATTAATTCAGCTACACTTTGAAGCAAACATCACTATATCAATAGTATAAATAGTTATTATTGGAGGAGAAAAAAATTAAGAAAAATAATATATATTTTTAGTAGGGTTAAAGCCCAATTTAGCTAATGTGATTTTTGAATAGATTACTTAAATTTTTATGATTTACTCGTGTCTAAAATAACTATTATATTTTTAAAAATATAGCATATAAGCCCATCTCGTCAAGTATGAGTTAACATATGTTAGAGTCTGCTTACGTAACATGTTGACTCATAATAAATCATTAACATAATGACATATATAATTTAAATAAAAAAAAATTAAGGTCCATTTTAGCCCATATGATTTTGGTCACGGACCACTTTTATCTCTTATGATTTACTCGTGTTTAAAATAACTCATATATTTTTAAAAATATAGCATATAAGCTCCTCCCATCAAGTATGAGTTAATAAACATTAGAGTTTATTGATATTAATATAATAACACATGAAATTTAAGTTTAAAAAATAGTTAAACATCTATCTTGTCAATAAAGAGAAAATGACAAAAGCCGTAGCGATGAACGAAGGTGGAGAAACAAAGGTAATAGAAGTCGAAGGCGAAGGTAATAGAGAGTTGGACTATCACGTAATAGACACGGTGGGTGAGGGTATATGAGATGATGAAGTAGGAGGTAGTGGAGACGAATACGTCCAGGAGGAGGAAGAAGGATCAGGAGACCACTACATGTCTAACTATCACGCACTTAACTGATTTTGCTTAAATCGTGCGATACCCTTGTATGTCCGTCCGCAAAGGTCATTACAAAGGAGAAAATATGTTAGATAAAGCGTTTCACTCAGGATCCATAAGCAATCATTTCAACAAACACTTCATAATTAATATAAATTACAAACAGACTTCACAAGCTCTTAATGGTTGCACAATCAAGGATTCAAAATGGTCAATTACAGATCGAAATCTTCCATAAGTGCCCATATGACACAACATTTATTTATAAGCATAAAACGACCATCAAACCCAACTAAAATAGGTCTATTAAGCCTTCGACTGTCCCTCTACATGCTATGCAAAACATGAACGAACCAAAAAATACAGATGAACATGCATAAGCATTACATTGAATATCCCGTTTGTAATTTTGTCCATGACATAGTGTCGGGCTAGTCGATGCACATCCACCTAAGGTAGGGCTGAAAGCTTCAGAGCTCATCATCAACGCAATAGAGGCTACATACGTACGATACCCTGCTAGATAATAGCGGCTTGGTACTGTTGCTGGTAGTCACTTCCATGATGACGTCTCATCTTGTTATTGATGGTGGTTTTAATTTTTTTTAAACTTAAATTACATATGTCATTATATTAATGACTTATTATGAATCTAAACTTTAATGTTTGTTAATTCAAATTTGATTGAAGGGGCTTATATGTTATGTTTTTAAAAATATGAGTTATTTTAGATACGAATAAATTGTAAGAGCTTAAGTAATCGATGACCAAAATCCTATTAAGTTAAAATTGACCTTAATAATTTTTTACTTAAATTATATATATCATTATATTAATAGTTTATCATGAGTCTATTACGTAAGTACACTATAATATCTATTAATTTAGATTTAACGAGAAAGACTTATATGTTATATTTTTAAAAATAAAAAAAATATTTTAGATATAAATAAATCATAATAACTTAAGTGACGTAGGACCCAAATTACATGAAATAGAATGGACATAACCCCTTGCACTTATATTGGAAAGCTAACACCTTTAAATACAATCAATTTATTTGATCAGATAATTCAGCAGTTATAAATTTGAATTCGAATTCGAGTTCTTCCCGCACCGGCATTCTCATTAACGCATTCCTTTGAACCGTCGAAACAACAGGGAATTGGGCGGTTTCACATTAATTACGCTTAAACTCTCTTCTCTATTCGTCGAATTCCTCGACGTTGTCCTCACCCGCATCTCTTCCCTACTCCGGCGGCCCTCGAAGTGACCTTTCCCCACACCCTGATCCCACATCTCAGTCCGCTATGCCTACCTCCCTCGCCACATTGGTTGGAGCCCCAAATCGAAGCCTTTAGGTACTGTGGAAAGATCGAAGCAGGCGTTGGCTGTACCTTACAATTGCATGATGGCTTCCGTCGACACCAGACAACGCCCGGCTTCTCTACCAGGTGATGGGGTTGCATACCTGAATCCTGCTTTACCCCTTCCTTTTCGGTATAATGTTTCCTAAATGTGCTTGGTGGCTAATATCCATGTCGATTCTAATACAACATGTCAAGGGCATGAAACTTTTGATGTTGTGTTCTGGAAAATATTAGATTTGGGGATAGGCTATCTGTGTCAGTTTGATTGAATTTCCTAGGTTTTGTGTTCCGGAATCAAACTTAGATGAATCTGTCATGGAATAGAAAGCTCGAGTATCGTTGTTGAAGAAACAACAAAATAATCAATAAAAAGATTCAACGAGGAAGTAAAACACAAACCCAAAAGTTCCATGGTTCAACGTCATTTGCATATGTTTACAGAGAGAATCAAAATTATTGCAATAAAGATATATATTAAATCGATTTAATCCAAATCAAAACTTAGAACTTCTTGTATACCCTTTCACACAAACATAAAGAATTATCTTTAAACTAATTTAATTAGTCCAAAAGATCTGTCCTTTGTCAAGCAACACAGAAAGCTACGACCAGTTCTTTAACTTTATCCAATAGACTAAGAAAAATAGGTCTCTATGATGCATAGATTTCAGAAACGTAGTGGCATAGTAAAACACATCCATCATCGACAAAGTCTCTTTAGGACTGACAATGATTGTTTCTTATTTCGCTCAATATTTAATAGCTGATTAGCTATTTTAAAAAAATAGGGTCAAACTCACTACTAGTTTGCTGTCCAAGCATAGTAAGTGACTTAACTGTATGTTATCATCACTGATTGGCTATAAGATGTACTCTGAAATTGGAACACAGCAATCAGATGATAAATTATTCAAGGGCATATCACTTGTATCATGCTTCAATTCTTTGGCAGTATCATTTCCTTCTTATGACATGGAGCTTCTAGCTTGTAAATCGCACTTTGTCATGAAAACTAGATCTTCCAACAACTATAGTTCTAGAAATATTTCTTGATGCGGATCTTGCTGCCTGTTTCTTGTTATGCCAAGAATTTATCTGACATCACAGAGCAGAGCTAGTAAACTTGGAAGTTATTAATCATAAAAGAATTTCATTCATGTTAAGGTATTGATGAATGTTTAAATCAATGGAATAAATGCATGAACAAGAGCAAACAAAGTTACATTGGACATGTTTACAGTTATTACTTGAACCAATGTATACATAACCAGAAGAGACTGAATCAGGACTTCATCATCGATGCAAATGCACATGATTATGATATACATAGTAATATATCTACCTACATGCATAGATATACTACTTAGATAAATTTAGGTGGTAATATAATCAGATCAAACATGTAGATCAATAACATAAGTATCACCAAACACATTAATAAAGGGACACCTGAGAGAATAAAATAGATACAACTAATAGGTATATCAATGAATAACCATTTGGAAATCAAATACATATGTATATATGACAAAATGTGAGATTGACTTGCAGGCATATATTTCATATCAAATATTTTTAATAAAAAATACCACATAGATATAACATAAATGCCAAATACAAAATCAGAAAGATCAAATACATAACTAGATGAACATATTGGTCATTCAATCATTCAATTGAGTAGATGAAATAACAACTTGTTTATCAGGTACATAACAGACGAATATATTTATATGAGATTCATATAAAACAATTAGATTCATGTCATATAGAAATTTAATTAGTAGTATCAGGCATAAAATTAGACAAAATTTTGCCCAGTCATCCTTGGTATCATCATTTTAAAGCTATGGGACAAGAGTCAGATCAAAATAATGGCAACAAAGTTACAAGAGTAGATATGAGTTAACAAGAGATAAAAGAAGGAATTTTTAGATTATTGTATCAAAATTATATGTTAATGGATCTCGATCCTCTACATGGCAATAGGTCATGAGGTACTAAATCAATATAGACAGGATTGATCATGTTTGTAAATGTATAAGATAACTATTTAAACAAATAGAAGAACAGAATGGTTAAAGACGTGTATTTAGGTCCCTAGCATTGAAGTATCATGGACAGTGTGGTAGGCACATTTATTTTCTGGCATTTGCCTTACATATTTCCTTTATCAAGAAATAAGACTTGCGATTCTCCTGTGATATTTTAGATAATGGTAACATGGATTTATCCATCTGTAATTGTTATAGTAGAAATAAAGCAAATTTCTGGTCATATCTGTACAAGTCTAGTAATTTTAAATATCATTATCACATCTTTTTTTCTCTATGATGATTGTAGGCAAATGTTCAGAAGAAGTCAATAACTTCTTGATTTGTTTATGGATGCATTTACTTGTTGATTTGTGAGCTTGTAGTTGGTGACACTTTAGTGAGTAAAAATAGAGAAGAGTTCAAGAGAAGGAAGCCGGAGGTTGCTGTCTTTGTAGGACTGATTACTTAGGCGTTCTGTTTTGTACATTTGAAATTTCAGGTACATCGATATGATTTTTTGGTAGGTGTCAATTTTACTGGTATAATCGACATGAACATCAAGCGACCATTACTTAAATCATCATTGACTGTCACAGGTTTTGACAACATCATAACTTTAGTGAATAGTTTGGGAGTTACTCTGGCATCTTGCATGATCAACACCTTCTACTTCTCAGCCTCTAGTTTTGAGGAGATCATTTGACATTAAGTTCAATCTCCGGGAAAACGTTTGAGTTTTAATCTAATCTGCTTAAAATGTATGCTGAAATCTAGTATGAGAAACAAATGGTCTTTATGCCCACTAGAATTATTAGGATGAAATTGGCTCAATAATAACGTAGAGACGAATTGTAGTAACAGCATTGTATACTTATCCTGTTCGAAACTTTTTTATTTAAAATCTGGAATATATATTTCTGTATACTAGAAACCGATATGTGGAATTAATGATGAGTGCATTTGGTTGCTTATAGGAATGATACTCGTGATTGTTATCATACACTTAGGCTGTTCAGACCTCATGTGAGGAAAGAGAGTACAATGATTCAAATTCTTGGCCAGACAAAGAGCATCTTGATTGCACAATCACTTGAGCTATAAAATTATCTCGACCATATTATTATTTCTGATATGGCAATACAATATTCTTCTAGTCATATCCAAACATGCGACTCACAAAATTATTCATCATTATCTGAGCTAACATATAGCCAATATCTTTTCACCAGTAAGAGGTGGGACCCTTTAATTATTTCTCTCGATTTCTATAGGTTCTTTTAGAATTTGGCACAGTGAAGCATACTTCTCTTCTCTGTCCTGTGAAACTGTTGGATTCTTTGTACGCCTAGTTTAAAGAATGTTTGGATATGGTCGGTCCTACTTGATTGGAATGTCAAGTTGTGCAGGAGTAGAGAGAGGGCTCTGTTTGTAGCCAAGCTGATAAGGAGAGAAGAATCTGTGTCAGAAAGGAGTGAGGATGAGCACTTGCCTTGTCACCCATGCGTGCAGGTTATGCGGAACAGTAATGCACAGGTGAGTGAGTGGCCGAGAGATGCATATTCTCTCATCCTTGGCGATCTAACGATGTCTCCTTTTTGGTCAGTTGGATATGGTGGAATACAACCGCTGCTAAAAGTTGAGTTCTTTGTGTTCTTCCTTTTTTATTAGAGCTTTCGGTTTAGTGAGTAAAGTAAGCATATATATCTAAATGATTCTTAGTTTTCAGACATGTTTGGTTTGATATTTCCTTCTCTTTAATCTAGCTAGGTCAGACAGGAGGAGTACACGTAAAAGCTGGAATGTGACACTGTAAGTGTTGCCTTCTCGAACAGGGTCTGTGCCGCCATGATTCGAACACCATGGAAGACGTAGTATTGACAGGTTTGTAGTTGCAGCAGCAACTGATACAATGTACATCTTAACCCGACACAGGTTAAAGAAGACAGCAGCCAAAACATGACGGCGTAGTGCAGGTATTAGAGTGAGACAGGAGGAGGAGGAGGTCGAGGAGGGTGTCAGAGCCAGAGTGCTCCGGCGTTGCGGAGCAGCGGCACGAGCTTGCCGCCGAGGTGGAGTGCCATGACCTCGTCGGTCGGGCCAACGAGGTTGCCGCCGATGAACACGGCGGGCACGGGGGGGCTGCGGCCCAGCATGTTGGCCAGCGCTCGCTCCATGTCCTTCCCCTTGGGGTCCTCGTCCAGCTCGTGGACGGCCGGGTTCACACCCAGCTCGCAGAAGAGCCGCTTGATGGCGTGGCACATGCAGCAGGAGCTCAGGCTGAAGACCACCACCGCCCTCTGCGACGCCAACCTCCTCACCCTATCCATTCCCGCAACTGGAAGCTGGTGCAGATGAGTGCAAGGTTGCAAGCACTTCTAAGAGAGTGAGAGAAAGAGAGAGAACAAATGCAGGACACAGCACCAAAGACGTTCTGCCAGCATAAACAGGTGGCAGTCTGTGGAAGCAACCGAGTGCTCAAACCTGCACAGGGCTTGTATGCTGGACTAGGAAGAAGGTTGTGGTGGGTTGAGCTCCTCCGTGGTGAGCTATTTATACAGGGCAAAGATATTTGGTGCCGGATTGCCCAAAATGCCCCCCTGATCATTGCACAGAAAGGGGCTCTGGCTCATCCCTCTGCTGGTCCAGGTACTCAAACCAAGCTCAACTGGACAATTTAATAGTATTTTATTTGTGATTATGAAGAATATAAATTAGGATTATGTCTTATTTATTGACTTAAGCTCTTAGATGCAATAACAATCTACCATTTAAGATGATAGACTAAAGTGAAATATATTGAGTTCAAATCTTCATCAGACCACACTTATTAATATTCCATGATTGAGTCATTTGTTATCTATATATGAGACCAAGTGTTCAGAATATGCATTATGTTTCATTTGCTAACTTATTCTTTTAGATTATTTATCAATATGATTAATTAGCATTGATACAAAAATTAAGAGTGATGCTACCCCCATTCCCCACTTTCACATTCTGATGCCAAGGCTACTCTTATACTTTGTGTCTGTGATAAGGATCGAGTATTTTCCTTTTCTTGGATGGCTAGAAGGCAGCATCTGTGTGGGCCAAACTGCACCATGGGATGCCTTGAGGCAGCTACCGAAGGCTTATTGCTAATACTCCCTTTTCATTTATCTAGCATGCAGAAGCTTGAAGTGGAAAAGACTACTATATATATATGTATATAAAATTATGTGCACATGTTTGGAATTAGTCCCTTGGGAGATGAAATGACTGGTGGTGTGATATGGTGGGGCCATCTTAGTTAGAATAGGAAGCCATGGAGGAACAAATGGTGGGTCTTAGAATCCACCAAATTTGAGGCCTTTAGCACTTCAAATGAGATAAAGAAGTGGACTGCAAGTATGCATGAAGTAGGGGATTTGAAGCTCAACTCCTGCCCATGGTTTGCTAACAGTCATTCATTGGTCATTCTTGGAAGTTACTTCCCCTTTAGCTCTAGAATTATTTGTATACTTTATTCAATTTTAAGATATAGAAGTAGTAATGTCTTTTTCCATAGAATATAGAAATTCTGAATAATATTCTACTTTTGCAAATTCCATATCTTTTTTTGGAAAGTCCTATTACATTATCATGGATTCATATATTCTAAACAGATGGAAATAAAGATGGCCTCAACTATATGTTAGATTTTTCAAGAAATTATTATTATATTTATTTGATCAAACACCCAATAAAACATCCATAGATTTGTCAAATATAATTCAAACAATAACATTGTAATTATAATTAGTTTAGTCTCTTATCGATGACTACAATATATTATTTATTTTATCAGACTGAATTGTAATGATATATACAAGAATCGATTTACTAATAAGTCATGATAATGATTCGAGTACGAAATGATCAATTACAAAATACGTTATAACATATAGTCATCTCAGGGCTACGTTTCACATGCATCATATTGAAATCTAATTTTGAACTACGATAAATCATGATAATGACATCAAAATTTTAAACTATTAACTTAGGTTTATTCAGATCAAACATTTAAACTCAACGAACTTAAATAAGTTGATTATCTTGATGTATATATCAATCAATCAAATTCTTATAAACTAATACTAGTTGTTGGCAGAAGAGTGATAGCAATGGTAACCATGGGGTTTATTGGCTTCAGAAAGAAAGACATTTATTCGAATGAAAGGAGTGCATGTTTCAATGGATTAATTATATTTCTATATTGAATATAAATTTAATTTAATAATACATAATTATTCTTGTTTTGATATATGTATATTTATTTATTACTACTGCATGCAGTTTAACTAAATTATAAAAGTTATATAATAACTTTACTAAATTATAAAAGCTATTATATCTGATTGGTAAATGCATTGTTTACTAGTGTATCATATATGACATTTTATATAATATTTTGATATAATAATTTAATAATACATAATTATTTTTGTTTTGATAGATGTATATTTATCGTATTACTGCTGTATTAAGTTTTACTAAATTATAAAAATTAGATATCCGGATTCATTAGTGTATTATTGCACAAGTGATAGATTGATATAATAATTTTTTCTTAAAACAAAACAAAGTGTTGCTTAAGTGTAGACTTTTAGAGTTCATAGGAAAACAGTCTAATTATTTACTTGGCTTAATTAATTGTGTAATTAAGACAAGCTCAATGGTCAGTAACCCAACAGGTATAACTTGAGAAACAAGCTAAGAATCTCAAAAGTAAGAGCATCTAAATTGACTTCCAGCAAGCACTAAATTATGGCTGACTCTCAAATGGATCTTTGTGTTAGAAATGATTTGGTGCACATAGCTAATGCCATCCTTCAGATATCTCTCACATCAATCATCCAAGATTCAGTGCCATGTCCTGTCTAAAAATTTCAGATAGAATCCTATGTAAAAGGTCAGTGATATGGCATCTTTAGGGCAAGAAGCTGTCCATCGATATGGATCATATATTGTGTTTTATGATTCCTCTCTTGAGAAGTCCATCAACATATATCAAATAACACCTCCTCACTGCTGAAGTGCTCATAAAAGTAAGTTATTGTACAAGAAATAGTGACTGTCACTGGTGAAAACAACTTTCTTTCATTCGGAAGCATTATTTTATTATTCCCTTTTATTTAGGTAATTCGATGCAAATTTTGATTAGAACAAATGAGAAGAGATAAATTAATGCTATGTGCATTAATTTAGTTGATTTTAAGTTAATTTGAGGGTATTATCTTGCATAATGCCCAAATATAATGGATGATTTTGAGATTATTAATTATTTTAATATTTAAATTATAACTCATGTGCGATCATAACGACTCATGAGAAATTATTCGTTTTGGTGATCTCGTATGGTTTTATCTTTTCGGGATGAACCCAAAAAATATCTCAGTAGGTTCTTTACTCCTCAAAATTAACGTGTGATTAAATGTCTTTATCAATATATATAATATTTTTTTTATGAAGATAAAATTTATGGGATAAGATTCGGAACTCTCTCATTTTTGTATCTCATTAAGATGTATTTGAGCACATGATTCACACTCATAAGTCTGTGGTATGCGGAAGAATTCTGTGGAAGGAGATGGGAAAGCGCATGCGGATCGTTGACATGCCATTTCAACATCTGTTCTCCAGCAACTTTACCTGCTGATAAAGATGAGGAAGAACAACAAAGTGTAAGGTGAAGCAATGGCGAGGTGGGACATGGCAGAAAGGTCCTCTTTTCCTAAAATGAAAGAGAGAGACTGACTGATTGATTGATGGATGGATTGATTGATTCTAGGATGATTGATGATAATGATAACAAATCGAAGCTTGCTTTCACGTAGATGCAATTCCCTCGGCACCAAGTCCACCGTTCTGTGCATGGCACGTTGCTTTCGGCGCGGCGTCGGCGGATGCGGACTTGGGTCGAATACCTTTCGGGCACCATTTCCGTCGGCGTATCATCTGGCGGCGCGTGATATGGAGCTCAATGTAGAAGTTGGGCATCATGCAACACGAGGATTCCTCGGTCTCGTTGGGCTCATTGGGATATGATGGTATACACCCATTGAAGCTAAGATCAAAGGCCATCTCAAAGAACAAGCTTGAGGTGCTAACACTTGCTGTGTGTGTATCAACATGTAGAGGTTTGAGATTTTTGATATTGTCTTAGAAATATGGATTTAGATTCAATTTTACGTGGACACAGATGTTGAAACAGATTATGAACACAGTAATTGAGATCTATCAGTGACCTATAGGAATAAATGCAATTGCAACCCATTGATCACCAGAATATTTGCATGGAGTGGATGGAGGAGGAAGGTTAGAATAGTTGGGAAGAAGAAGAAGAAGAAGAAGAAGAAGAAGAAGAAGAACACATGGAGATGAGAGAATCCAATGACTGCTGCTGCTGCCAATGGCCAGCCTGTAAGTGCATGATGAGTGGGGACTGTGCTGCCTCCTCCGAGGCTTATTTAGAGCCGTACTCGGGAGAACTCCAAGCCATCTCATGCCCTACACCTCCCTCTCCCTGTCTACAGCCGCAGTACAGGGAAGCCAGCGAAGCTCACAAGCTCTATTTCCTCCCCCCCCCCCCCCCAGCTGAGCTCCAAAATACTGCACATCACAGTCCGGGACTGCTCCTGCAACCAAACTCCAACTTGGCTGGTGGCACAACTCATCTCTCATTGTCTCTAAGAACCCTCTCATGTGCACAACACAACTCTCTGCGAAGAAGAAAGCTCTGACGATAATGGAATGATTTATTGGCTGTCATGCTGTCACAGGGAACATGCAGACGATGATGTGCATGTTCTTCCTGTGTACTGATCAGAATGAATACAAGAAGTTTGTCTACAAAAGTTTTAGATCCAACAATATACTTCTGAACACACAGTTCTTTTTTCCTTTTCTTTCTTCTCTCTCTCAAGCAGAACTGCAACTCTTTACAGTAAAAAGAAAGATATGAGATTCTCATCTCAATTTATGAGGACTTTTTCTCTTCCAATTTTTTGTTAGTTTTCTCAATCAAAACAGGCTTAATCTGTTCTGCTGCTCCAACACAAATTTCCCTTATAAAACATCTTAATTTTGGTAGGCACTGAAAATTTCATATATATATATGTATACATATATCATTCCAAAACATAAAAAACTTGTAGAACTCTAATTTATGTTAGCATTTAAAGAGAGATAATGTATATGTATGTAAAAACTGGAAGATTGAAATGAGTAAGGAAGGCAAGTTTGGCATGTAATGGCAGAGAGATCATTTGGTATCACCAAGTGGCTTTTAGCAGCTGCAATTAAAGAATGTTAGTCGAAGAAGCTCGTTCCAGAGTGAAGCTTAGAGTGAAGGTAGAAAGAAGCTTTCAGAAGGCTCAGTCTTGCCTCACGAAACATGACAAATCCACCCATCCCTTTTACCAGGCTTTCCAGCCTATCCCAGCCCATGCAACAGACACCCAACATCACAGGAGAGAGCAGCAGCAAAAGACAATCCCTCACTGTAGAGAGAGAAGATGGATGGATCCATAGATACTCCGCCACCAGCCTAGCCACCAAGAAACAGGAAGAAGGGGGGTGGGTTTGGCGGGGAGAGGAGGAGGGAGACTGCACTCTACCACTCTCAAGAATACCCACATGCCACTCATTTCAGCTCTGGGAGAGGTGAAACCATGTCTACCACAGCAGGGAGGGAAGAAGGGGGGGTGGGGGCTCTCACCTCAGTGACAGCAGAAGCTCAACCTTTTGTACTAGAAAAGCAGGCCCTTCATCCCTTCTTTCCCACATGAGACCATGGGGAATGGCAGGGTGGAATCTTGGTGGTGGGGGGGAGAAATCCTGAGATTGAGAGATCTTGTACCATCTTTCTCCAATCCCTTGTGTCCACTATGACCATCTTTGCTCTGATCCAATCAAAAGGCACTGTCCCCTCACCCCTGTCCTCTGCCTGCTGGTAAACCCCGCCTCCCTCCACATTTACATTTTGGTAACCACAGGCCCACATGACCTTCATTTCCTCCAATCCTCCTTATACACAATGTGCACTGCCTCTCCCCACCTCAAGCTTGTCTTCGGATGGAGAGATTCCACTGGACTGGTATATACAGCACATACAGACACATGGGAGGCAGACCTTGGCTGCTCACCCAATTACCTTTGATTAAAATCACATCATCCATTTGACATGTGGGGCTTCGCACCTCCTTTCTCCTCTCCTGGACTCCTTTGGTTGGTTTATTCTTCCTTCCTGCTTTGGGACCTCTTGAGGACACTGGAGTGAGTGTGAGCCTGAGTTGGGAGTGCTTAATCAATTCAAAAAGACCATGGTCGTCGACTACCACGAGTTCTGGACAATGTAGGACGGTATATGTCAGCTTGATTGTTTTTTGTATGTGGTTTGGGATTCTCTTTGGCTTGTGCATGTTGGTTATTGTTTTCTCGGGAAGGTTGTGTGATATGTGATTCAGTGGACTGCTTCAAGTTGGTCGTTTAGCTGTTTCAGCCTGTCTTCTATTTTAATTCTTTTGTCAGCTCATCTGAGTGGGTTTTGAGGATCATGCCAGTTGTGTTTTATAAGCTGTAGCTGCCTGCAATTGACCACTTCAAGAGCCAAATAAACAGTATTAACAGGCAGCATTTGTACAGTTGCTGTGATGAAGAAGCATGATACTGGATCCAGCATCCCTGCCACGGGAAGGAGAAGTATCTGGTCATCTATGCTTTTGCACATTAGCGGACAACTGAATCACGGGGAAATTTTCAGTTGATGTTGGAATACATTAATGTGCTATAGCTATTGAATTCTTTCCATTTCGGGACTCCATTCAATCGAATAGGTTATGCATTGTTGTTAACATTGTTGTCTCTTGTGTCGTCGTCTGCCATCCAAGAATCCATGTTTTGGTTTATTGGACCAAGTCAAGCCTCTACCAGATGTCAAGTTCGATTGCAGCCATAGTTGGAGCTGCTGCAGGTGGCCTTGCATTGTTGGCGATCATCATTGGGTTTCTGTGGTTCTACATTTTGTGTTGTAGGACCCCTGCAAATAAAAGTTCTGAGACTGGTTCTTCGGACCCATCTAATCCAGGTAACTGAACACGCTATATATGTTGCATCAAGTATTTAAGGTCTCTGATTGCTTATGTTAATCGATCGATACATAATCTGCTCTTTTGGTACTTGTATATGGGCAGTGGAATGGGGTAGGAGAGATCGGATATCATGTGCTGGTTGTGGTCTTGCAAGCGAACATCAGGGTGCCAGGCAATTTACTCTAGAAGAATTGGAAGAAGCCACCAAGAACTTTAGTGAAAGCAACATTGTTGGTACTGGCAGTTTCGGTATGGTGTACAAGGGTTTGCTTCTTGATGGGACCATTGTAGCGATAAAAAGGCGTGTAAGTGTTCCAAGGCAGGCGTTTATTGAACAGGTAAATCAGCTCTTCTGAAATAAAATGTGTCGGCAATTTCTTGTTCATCATCCTACCAATTCTTCCTTTTTTCTTTTGAATTTTTTTTTCCTCCATCCAAGAATGATGTGGAACTTGCCCATAGGAAATTCCTACATGATTAATAAGTTTATCAATTTACTGATATTGTAAGGCCAACCAGAAGTTTCATCACTTTGATATGCTATTGACTTAGAGGACATTGCACTACAGATTGACTTTGACCAATTGTTACAAGTTAGATCTGAAGCTTCTCTCAAGTTTTTTACTTGTAAGACAGCTTGTTGAAACCTAGGATTTTCTTGTGCTTAATCTCCTGTACTCTATGTTTTTATCAAGAACTCTGAATACATCAGGTTGTATGGCCTCCGAATAGATCGGATAATGGAGGCATGGTTGCTTCTTCGTTACTTCTTTTGCTTCACTTGAATTTGTTCATGAGCATTTGCAAAGAACTCTTTTTTTTTTTGTGTCCTGAGCCTGCTTCACCAGAATCAATATACTTTTTCAGTATCAGTGCATACTAAAATCTACATTTGCTGAATTTTAAACAGGTTATGATTTTATCAGAAATCAGGCATCGCAATCTAGTTACTCTTATTGGTTATTGTCAGGAAGGTGGTCTGCAAATGCTCGTTTTTGAATATTTGCCTAATGGAAGTGTCTCCAATCACTTGTATGGTAATGATCGATTGATCTCAAAAGGGAAGATATTTTGTTACTATTTTATTCATTTATACCTGCTTTGTTTTTCTGGCAGATAGTGAACAACATTCCCTTACAAGGCTTGAATTTAAACAAAGGCTTGCAGTAGCTATTGGAGCAGCCAAAGGTAACTATTGATTTTTGATCTGCCCAAGGACAATAAGCTAATACATTATATAGTCTAGAGAGTAGAAATTGTCCTCATCATAAACTGAAAGCAAAACTATTCATAATCTTAATTTGCAGGATTAGCCCATCTGCACAGTCTTTCACCTCCTTTAGTACATCAAGACTTCAAAACAAGCAACGTCTTGGTTGACGAGAACTTTATTGCAAAAGTTGCTGATGCAGGTTTTTTTAAATTACTACAAGGAAGTGGAGAAGTTGGACCTCAAGGAAGTAGCAATATCTTCCAAGATCCAGGGTATATTAATTTTCTAAAATTTGTTTCTTATATCTGCCATCCAACTGATAGACCATCATATTGACTTATATCACTATCATACAACCATATGTTGTTTCCCAGGGTTGGAGAATTACAGGGATTTTCTGAAGCCAGTGATATTTATAGCTTTGGGGTGTTTCTTCTAGAGCTCATAAGTGGCATCGAAGTGACACATTGCATCTCTCAAGATTCATACAGTTTCTTAGTCCAGTGGGTAAGTTGATACACCGAAACCTAATAAACTATTTCAGGACATGTAGATATATGTTTTGATAAAAATATGTATTTTTTGATGCAAATATATGTTTTCCTTGATTATACAGTTGTTATAAGCCATTAAATGAAACACCCAAAACTACAAGCAATGAACCTCATCCCATTGATATATGATAGATAGATTAGTAGCAAATGTCTGCCTGAACCAAACATAACCAAGTAGGATAAGAGTATATTTGCTCTGTCCATTTTGCTTTATATTCGGCTTGATGATAAAGTGAAAACATAGACATATATCATAATGTTGTTTTTTCTTTAAGGATGCCCCAGTGTGACAAAAGATGAACAAATTTCTTTTCACAATAATATTCATACTATGAGCAGATTGAATTATATATTCGGGATGATTGCATTAATTGATAATTATGTGGCCTCTGAATTTGTTGATGCACCTTCATTTGCAAGGATAAGTTGTAGAACATGCATTTTTTGTGCATAGAGATGAAGCTTTTTAAGTGTTTGATGAGCATTTTGTATGTTAGTTGTAGCCAATAAAATTCTATGAGATCGACTTTTGAGAAACTATAATCACCATTTCTAATTATCTCATAATATGATTCCAATTTCTATTTGCATGTGCATTATTAGTTGAACATCTGTGTCTCAAATAGATTAAACCAAGTGACAAATTGGTGGCTGGATACAAATTTCCAGAACAATTCATGGGTTTTAAATGCATCAGGGAAATTGATATCATATTCTGGTAGTTGTTAGTTCAAAAGAATATGTTATTTATAGGTTAAAGAAACTTGAAGAGGAAGAGTTCCTTGGTGCATATGATTGGGTCAGAATATGATGTAGGCCCGAGAATCTAATTTTGTTACATATTGTCTTATTTAATTTATACATAATGAAATTAGTTTTATTACCACCTTTAAGAGGTTCTATGTATGTGTAAGCTATTACAAAACTTCTATGATATAATCTCTATCACTTGAAAATTGAACGAGAAATTTCGACCAACTTTCATCATAGGAGATGCTCTATTTTTTTACCATTTATGTGAACAAATTAGTTAGTTGGTAATTATTTAATCACCATTTACTGAAAGGCATAAACAGAAGACAAATTCACCAAATGGATTTAAAGATGACAGATGCATAAAGCTGAAACAAGTCCTTTTGGTCTAGGAGAAGAATCAGGTAAAGAGACAGTTTAGTCTAGTTGACATCTTGCTAATGATAAAAGCTGAGCTGGTAATATGGAAAAGCTAATGCAAGATAACAAGGAATGGCCGTTAATCTACTATTCTTCTGAAAGTAGCTTGTTGTTGATGATGTAAGTAATAGAGAAGGCATTATATAAAGGCTTGCACACCTGAGTCGATGTATTTTGCAGACAAAAGCAATCATAAGCAAGAAATCTACGAACCGTATATGATCACAAAGGTCAGCTGGCTGATATAATGGTCTACTGTGCTTTCACATTAACAAAATGGGCACAAGAACAACAGAAAATATTGCAAATAAGTATTTCATTAATTTTCTGGGATAACCATCCAAACAACTTTTAGGCTAAATACATGCTCTTAGCCATGACAAACTATGCCACGTATAAAAGTCAACAAAGAATGTCTTGGCACTTCTTTTTCAAGACAAGAAGTATGTCACTGTTGTGCTTGCATAGAATGGCAACCATGCCTATGAAGCATGGATCTGGGTGTGGTGCAGTGATCCAACATGAGTTTAGTTACACTTCATATGTTAAATATAATAAACCAAAATTAGAGCGAAGATACTTAGAAATTGAGATGCATGAAGTAAGACAGAATCATTCTTTCAATTTCATTGGTTACAGTCATGTTTTTTCGTTATACATTGTCATAAAACAATGTTCATAAAGTCATGCTCATCTTGCCCTTAATCACAAGACAAATATTCAAGTAAAGAATATTTTAGCGAGAGTTCCATAGAGGATCCCCTATACGAAATGTATCCAGCATTTAGATAATAATACTAATTAGTATCGATATATCTGACAGAGATCTGATAGGGAAACAACAAGGCATTCAAAGTGTATTTCTAAGGAATGCAAATAACAGAATAGTTTTCATGTTGCAACACTTCATTGTAAGTTCCAATTTTTTGTAGATGATAAGGAAACTGCAGCGGCTGCTATAGTCTCCGGCTATTGTTTACAATCTGAAGAAACAAAATTTTCTAGATATAAATATACAACAATTGGAGATCTTGAAGGGGTTAATTTATTCAACATGGTTAGAGGAGGATAATCTAACTTTCTGCTTCTATGAAGTCCCTGTCTTTGATCCTGCACTTATCTAATTGGACACTTTTCTTCAACCTATCTTTAAACAGATAGAACAAATCTAGTGCAGCTTCACAAACAAGTTTTCTAGTATGGAATTTTATCTCCAGAAAATTGCAACTATTGTTCAGCGTTGGTGTCCAACCAAAAGAATCTCTGGTTCTAGTGAAATTTGACTCATGAAAGATATTTGAGTCATCAACATACTCGGCAATAATTTCTGGTATATTGTCAAGAACTAATCTAAATCTCAAACTCATGACATATTTCTTGCCTCTTAATAACAAAATGGCCAGGGAAAAATGGTGGTATCAAAGTGCTAATGCTTAGAGGCACTAATTGTTTCATTTTCTTGCTAGTAATGAAGCATTTAAGCTGCCAATATTTATGTAAATAAGCCTTATGAGCTATGAAGTGTTATCACATGCCAAGCTTGTCTGTGATGTCATCCTTGCTTAATATAAATGGTAGTTCATTATGCATTTTTTCGTAAGAAACTGATGAAGATGAATTAGAACAAAAGCCAAGATCTCATCATGTTAAGGCTTATATCAATGATATATTGTAAACAATAAAAAAAAAATCTAGCATATTTCTCAGCCTCGGCAGTGGTGTTTGATTGTTAATGTACATATATTGATCCTTTTTTATGGATATTGTTTAGATTACATAGGAGAAGCACACTTCCTTTATCAATTATCACTGTTCTACATGAATACCATGGGTAATTTTGCTCGTATTTTCCAAGGGTGAATCTTGGTGCCATATGAGACTACTTCTATGTGTCTCGGCTTACTAGGCTGCGAGTCATCGAAATGACCTTTCCACTTGTAAGGATCAAGTTGCATGCATTGATCTTCTTCATGACTCGCATTGGCCAGCTTGTGCACTTGACTATCCTTTTCATGAAGGAGAGGCTTCGTACCATGATAAATTGCTTCTTCCTGACTTGGGTGACAATAATTTGAGTCACAAGAACAAACTCTTTGCTTGCTGACTTAAGTCTGTATATTAGATCTCAAATTGACAAGAGTCTCGTGCATTAGGCCAACTTTTGTTCAGGTTTTTCGATATTATTTAAAATGACTTTGACTGGAGCATTAACGCATCTAATAAATGTCTAATTTTCTTAATTTTTGTCCCTTGTTCCATCAACAGTAATGGTACTGTTAGCATGACTAGGCCACAATATGTCTAAGATAGCAAAAAATTTTGCAACATCTCAGGTAAAGATTGCAGGATTTGTCCAGGAAAATATACTACAATCCCTTCGTAAACTGTGAAATTCACTTGTGTTTTGTTTTGAAAGCTAAGAAGTTTTCTGGTACATTCCCGTCTTGTACTTGCGGCCTGGATATTCTCATTAGTTACAATGCTTTGGATCAATATATTGTCGAGAATGACATTGAATAGACAAATAATTATACTAGTCCTCAAGTACTCTTTTTTCTCGATATATATTCTTTTAGTTCACCTCTGATACCTTGGTTCTTTATACAAGGTGGAAGCACATATGGGCTCAAATGATCTCATTGATCGCCGGCTAGAGAGTGGTTTTACTTCTGAAGGGATGAAAGAGCTAATTGCACTGACTTTTCAATGCTTGAATCCATCCGAGCACAGCCGTCCAAAGATGAGAGCTGTTGTTGTAGAGCTTGACCGGATTCTTGAGACAGAGATGGCACTGACAACGGTCATGGGTGACGGCACAGCGATAGTCACCCTCGGAAGCCAGTTATTTACTTCAGCATGAAGAACAATTCATCAATTTTCTGATCATTACCAGAATAAGAACCAAGTTCTTTTTCATCCAAGATTCCAGTTGTTGCTAGTACTTCTGGTGCAGTGCAGATCAGATCTCAGCCTTAAGGCAGCAGCT
>NC_088356.1:9257500-9272500 GCF_036884655.1 Musa acuminata AAA Group
GTTGTGACAATCCAAGCTACACAAGATATCTCCACACCAAATTTAGATTAGATGATGAGCTAGAGTCAATATCGCCAAAAGAAAAAGAAGAAACATCTACCATTCCAACACATTTAATTAGCTGTAACATCTAGCATCTGACGAGATACAAAGCCTTTTCATGTTGTCTTTCTCTATGCCCACTGAAAAGTAGCTACAGCACATAATAATACATTTCTAACATCACATAAAATTGTATCAACAAATTTGCACTTAGAATTCTCTCCAACCTTTCTATGCCAAGTCAGCCTAACTTTTCCCCGGGGGGTCACCTTCCAAGAACATGCCAAAGGAAATGTGCCATTGCTAATATACTCAACCCAAGTATTTTTGTCCTTTGCTTCGACCACTACTACTGTGTCGCCACCTTTCAATAATTGATGCAATTAACATTAATCAAGTCCTAATGATGATAAATTGTAGGTAGAACAAAGTCAAACGTGATCACTACTAACGTTCCGACATCAACCAAATGAGATATATGTTTGTTGCATGCACCCTTTTTGGTGCAATAGCTTTGCTGCTCCATCGAGCATGCAATTTTTAACACACGGTGGGTGGGTACGATAGATTACTATTCCGTCGAGCATGCAATTTTTAACACAACCTTACTTTATGTGCTCGCAAGGAACCCATTAGTTCATCAAATGAAAATATTGATAAATCTTTTGACTCCTTAGCAAAAACATGATCATTCACTTCTCGTTACGTTAATATCCACCATCATTCCCTTCGTTGGAGATGACACCTCAATTGCAGCAACAACATGATCGTTCTCTTTAATAATATCAAAGCGGATGTGCTTCTCGTCGACGCTGCGTGACACACCATGGTGGCTCTGCCACCTCTCATACAAGTCCCATAGCTTCTCCTCCAACGCGGTGTCATCCCCAACAAAGGGAATGATGGTGGATATTAATGCAACGAAAAGGGAATGATCATGTTGTTACCACAATTGAGGAGTCAAAAGATTTATTAATCGAGGAGTCAAAAGATTTACCACAATTGGGTACATGACTCACAATTTTGACAAGAGCACTCGAGATCTAACAGGATTGAACATATTATATGAGCCTGAGTGGTTCACCGATGCCTCCTTTAACCAACACAACACTTAAAACAAATGATCTAGTGATGTTCCTGTCACCAATTAAGCTTTGTAGAAGTGGCACAGAGCTTTTTGGTGAGGCCTCATCACCAAACTGCACATCTTTGACTTGACCGTGCTGTGTATCCATTCGATATCCACCAAAATGGATTAAAATCCCATCATCCTCCTGATCATTACAGGTTGCTGCAATTTGAGATGAATAAGCTAATGATGATAAGGAGATGTCTGGTCCTGATTGGCTATGTGGCTCTCCCAAAATGCAGTAGAATCTAGGACTGCAGGGGCATACAAAAAGCACTGAGTAATGCAGACACAAGCTAATTAGCACAAGGGTTGTCTGTGTTCTTATAGAATAATATCAGTTTGTATATATTATATCAAGAGAGAACAACAGTATAGGTGAAAAACTACACTGACTGGATTGGCACAAAAGGAAACATACTGTTATGGTAAATTTTCATAAGATTCAGATAGATAGAGAGAGAGAGAGAGAGAGAGAGAGAGAGAGAGAGAGAGAGAGAGAGAGAGAGGATGGTGAAGGATTCATGCTGCTATGATCTACAACACAAAGTACTAGTTGTTTGAGCAGGAAAAGTATGGGCTTCCTGCTTTCTGATACATTGCTTGAATCCATTCTTCCTTCTCTAGCTTAACCTTCCCTTTAATTCTCAAAATTGTCTGCTAGTTTGTGTTCATTGCTTCTTCCCCTTGGGACTCTCATTCTTGAGGGGATGGAAGCAAGCCAGCAGAATGCAGTGGGAGAAGGAAACAAAGGAAGGTTCAGGAGCATATGTGTTTTCTGCGGGAGCAGGCACGGAAACAGGACTTCCTTCAGTGAAGCAGCTCTTGACCTTGGAAAGAAACTGGTGAGGAATCAATCCAAGTTTCAACTCTTCTTAAGACACCACCAAGAACATGAGATGAGACAACTAGCAGAAGCATATGTACTTAATTTCTCTTTTCAGGATGACACTGAGAATATTCTTTCTGTTACATCATCACAAGGTAAATATCATAAATGTAGTTTAGCAAAACTGAAATCCAGAGAGCTTGATAAATGAAGCCACAATCATATTTTATGATATCAAATTTCCTTTTATTTCAGCTGCCAATATGCTAGCCAATATACCTTCATGTACCAGTATCATCAAATAAAATATTAAAATTTCAAAAGACAGTATTGTACTAGATGAGCTATGACTTTCGATATCAGCATTTAATTGGAACAAAAAAATTATCACAGTACATAAATCTCCAACAAATATTTAAATCCTTGCATGAACACAGACCAAGATATTATACTTCATGTTGGTATAAATTCAATTATACAATTTTATGAGGTACATTTGTAAAAAGAAAAATCCTATCAATATGAAGTAGACAACTGTATGGGAACATTTCATAATTCAGTTTCGAGTTTTCTTTATACCATATCCAATAACTCATTATCTCCTTTATTCCTGTGGTAGTATTTCAATCCTATCTCCAATGAAGTATTTTCACTTAACCCGACTCTTTCCTCGGGTTGAGTTCCTTCGTAACAGATGGGTCAGGTGAATATCATTAAGTACCTTTATGTCGTAGTTCGGGGATCGATACGATTTGATCTTGTGCCGAGAGTGTAAGATTGTCCACGTGGATTCTTAAGCAAGGAGGAAAGAGGAACGAGGTTGGGTTGGGAGATTGGCTCTTAAGCCTCTATTGTGTCTTTGTGATCGACTCAAGGTGGGACTTGAGTCATCCTGCCTACGTCACGTTTCTGCACGATTGGTCGATATCGAGAGAGGAGGGATTCCCGACTCGACCCCTTCGATGTTTAAGTTAGCAAATGATTTCTGTGTTGTAAAGGGTTCAATCCCTTTTCCTAGACTAGAGGGTTGGCTTTTATACCTACGGAGCCGACCCAAAAGTGCACGGGTCGTTAATGCCCGTCGTTGTCTTTATTCGGTGCAGTCGCGTGAGCGACCAACCCGTATATTCCTGAGGGCACGAGTTAACCTTTGCAGACTTCTGTCATGTGATACTGACCTGTACGGCCTGGATGCGCGGAGTTGATTGTCTGCCGTGTGCCAAGTCAGCCATTCTCTCCTTCGACATTAGCTCTTAGGTGACTGCCAAGTGTCACTTTGCAATTGGTGGTGAAAGCATATTTGGAAATGCTCAAGATGCAATCGCCTAAAATAGACCCAGAAATCTGAGATCTTCTGATGTTAATTGTCGACTAATTTGTCCATCTTCCTTTAATGATTATGTTATTAATAATTAATAAATTATCTATGGATTTGGTAATTTGTTGTGATAAGTCTAGGAAGAACATCGATCAATTGGACAGAGGACAGAATAATGTTGACAGATTGGATATATATATATATATATATATATATATATATATATATAATGTTTATCAATCATATAATCTGTCTGTGGATGTTTATATGAGATGGATGTTGAGAGTACAGCGTAATTGATGAATGATTGTAGCTCTTGTTTAATGAATGATATTTTTTTTCTGATGATAATTTCCGGTTTCTATTTTCTGGAATTACTGGAATTATGCATGATGTTTTTTTTTTTGGTAACCAATGATCGGGTTGGGTTCGATTTCAACGGATCGGGTCAAACATTATCAAATCTATGAGCGAGTATAATTAAAGTATTTTCACCAAATCAATCTAATTTTTTTAGGACTAATAGTATATCATTATGAGATATTTAGTATTATTTTTTTATTTTTATGATTTTAGGATAAATAAATTTTTAAAGAGTATTTTTGGATTAAATTGGTGATCAAATATAACCCGTTAAAATTTTATCAAATATATCCAAACTTCTTAAACTAAGATGATGAGATGAAAATATATTTAGTATTATTTTTTTTAATTTTTATATGAATTTAGAGTGATTAATTTTTTAAATAAAAGTTTTTTGGAATAAATCTATGATCGAGTATAATTCAAACTTCTAATGAACTAGTAAGATGAGATGATGATATATTTAGAATCACTTTTTTAACATTTATATGAATTTAGAATGAATAAATTTTAAAATAAAATATTTTGATATAAATCTATAATCGAGTGACAAACAAAAAGAAATGTGCAAGTATGATCATAAATATGTAATAATTACAGATGACAAGAATTACGATCATGGATGTAGTAGAAAGGTAAGTCACAAGAATTGTGATCACAGATACATCCAAGAAGTTTGCCAAAATTTAGAACCATAGTCAACAAGAAACCATAATATCAATCGATAATCAATAAGAAATCAGAATATGGTTCTTACAATATTGTTTGGTGCTCAATCCAAACAACTACACCATCAGATTATGCCACGGAAAGCGCAACATCCTAGGTTTTTACAAGATCAAAATAAATACCAATGGTACGAAGCACACACAACAATGAGGATTGAGATGTAGAATCTGATCACACGGAACAGAAGATACCAAGTGTTAGATGATACAAACTCACTTACAAAGACAATAACACACATATATGATAACAAGTTTGCCCTAATCCCAAGTGATGCAAGGTCTCACAACTGTCAGAACCATCACAGCTTCTTTCTCTTCTTAATCCAAAAATTATTCTTACAGACTCTGGTATCAACTAACTAAAATTGATTGAAATTACTCTAATTCTCAATCACATATGCACTGCAACTGCCACGGGGTAATCAACTTCTTTGCAGCTGATTGGGATTAATTTAATCAGCTTTACAGTATAACACTGAAGACAACCAAGTTCATAATATATATCTAACAACTCCAGAATCACGGAGCGAGGGCAATAGTGAGCTTCTCTCAAGGTCACAGAGCAATGGAATGAAGTCACCATACAGCTGGAACAAACAAAATTTTCACGTCCTCGTGATAGTCTAAACCCTGTCAAACAACAATATACGAATCAAATGAAGTACATGAATGAGCATTATAATTGTTGCATTTAATCCAGAAATCTGCATAGTCACACATGTTATATTTTGCACATCAAAATAATTAATGTAAAAAAAGAGATTACCTGAAAGGTATTGCACCACCATAAAAATGATCAACAAGGCAATGTCATATTTTCATAAAAATTGGACGACCATGTTTAACCATAATCACTTGCCCTCCAACCTGACCTCGTTCCTCTGGCCTCCTTGTCTAAGAATCCATATGGATTGAAATGCCAACACAAAGAGTTTAAAGGATTTGGGCCCGTGCAGGTCTCGAACTTGCAACCTTTGCGTAATTAGCTCAATACTTTAAACAAGTAAGCTAACAAGCCACATATGGGTTTTAAATTGTAAAAAAAAATAATTTATAGGATTTGACCCATGTAGGTCTCAAACCTATACCCTTCGCATTATTAGCATGACGTTCTAACTAAATGAACAAATAGGCCACCTACAAGTTTTAAATCTGTGACAAAGATGCTCTAACCAACTAAGCTAATAGGTCGGTCAAAAAATTATTATAATGTTGAATCTTTTATAGTTCTACAAAAAAAAAATATATAAACCCCTTAAATAAATTATTAAAAAAATATAATAATCATGGTTTTTAGATTTGAGGTTTGTTACCATTAATTTTGATTCTTTTTTAAGAAATGATTAAAATTATATTAATGATAGGTGAGTCCCACGATGTCCATTTGATCTTGTAAAAAAAAAAATAATTAATGAGATTTGACCCATGTAGGTTAGACCTTCGCGTTACTAGCTCAACACTCTAAAAAACTAAGTTAATAGGCCACCTATAAGTCTCAAATTTGTGACCAAGATGTTCTAAACAAATGAGCTAATAGGTTGACAAAAAGATTACTATGATATCGAATCTTTTATAATTTTACAAAAAATAAAAAATAAAATCCTCAAATAAATTATTAAAATATAATAATCATGGATTTTAGATTTGAGATTTGTTATCATTAATTTTGATTCTTTTTAAGAAATGACTAAAATTGTATTAATGATGGGTGATTTGCACGATATCAATTTGGTATTGTAAAAGATAAATAATTCATAGGATTTGGCCCATACAAGTATCAAACCTATGACCTTTGAGTTATTAGCACGATGATCTAACCAACTAAACTAATAGGTCGGCCAAAAGATTACTATGATGTCGGGTGAGTCCCACGATATTAGCACGAACCTTTGTATTATTAGCATAATGTTCTAACCAATTGAGCTAATAGGCCACCTACATGTCTCAAATCTATGATGAAGATGCTCTAACCAACTGAGCTAATAGGTCATCTAAAATATTATAGTTTTTAGATTTGAGGTTTTATAGTTTTATAAAAAAATTATATAAAACCCTTAAATAAATTATTAAAAAATATAATAATCATGGTTTTTAGATTTGAGGTTTGTTATCATTAATTTTGATTGTTTTTTAAAAAATGACTAAAAATATATTAATGATGGGTAAGTCCTATGATGTTCATCTGGTCTTGTAAAAGAAAAAATAATTAATAATATTTAACCATCTACATGTCTCAAATCTACGACGAAGATGCTCTAACCAACTGAGCTAATAGGTCATCTAAAATATTATATTTTTAGATTTGAGGTTTTATAGTTTTATAAAAAAATTATATAAAACCCTTAAATAAATTATTAAAAAAATATAATAATCATGGTTTTTAGATTTGAGGTTTGTTACCATTAATTTTGATTCATTTGGTCTTGTAAAAGAAAAAATAATTAATAATCCCATGTTGGTCTTGAACTTATGACCTTCACATTAATAACTTAACACTCTAAATAACTAAGCTAACATGACAATTACAAATCTTAAATTTGTGACCTAGATACTATAACCAACTAAGCTAATAGGTATGTCAAAAGATTATTATGATGTCGAATCTTTTATTGTTTTATAAAAAAAAAATATAAACCCTTTAAATAAATTATTAAAAATATAATAATCATGGTTTTTAGATTTGAGGTTTGTTACCATTAATTTTGATTTTTTTAAAAGAAATGATTAAAATTGTATTAATGATGGGTGAGTCCCACGATGTCTATTTGATCTTGTAAAAGAAAAAATAATTAATAGGGTTTCGCTCATGTAGGTTTAGAACGTGTGACCTTCACGTTATTACCTCAACATTATAAAAAGATAGGTCTATTAGTTTAGTTGGTTAATGCATCGTGCTAATTACGCGAAGGTTTTAGCTTTGAAACCTGCATGGGCCAAATCCCCTGAATTATTTATTTTTTACATACGATGTGGATATTGGGTTTAGCTCATGTAGGCCTATTAGTTTAGTTGGTTAATGCATCGTGCTAATTACGCAAAGGTTTTAGCTTTGAAACCTGCATGGGCCAAATCCCTTGAATTATTTATTTTTTACAAGACGAAATGGATATTGTGGGACTCACCCATCATTAATACAATTATAGCCATTGCTTAAAAAGAATCAAAATTAATGGTAACAAACCTCATGTCTAAAAACCATGATTATTATATTTTAGTAATTTATTTATGGGTTTTATGTATTTGTTTTAAATTATAAAAGATTCGACATAATAGTAATCTTTTGGCCGACCTATTAGCTCATTTGGTTAAAGCATCTTGATCACATATTTAAGACTTGTAGGTGGCCTATTAGCTTAGTTGTTTAGAGTTTTGAGCTAATAACATGAAGGTCGTAAGTTTGAGACCTACATGGGCCAAATCATGTTAATTATTTTTTCTTTTACAAAACCAAATGGACATCGTGGGATTCACCTATCATGAATACGATTTTAGTCAATTCTTAAAAAATAATAAAAATTAATGGTAACAAACCTCAAATCTAAAAACGATCATTATTATATTTTTAATAATTTATTTAAGAGGTTTATATATTTTTTTTTTGTAGACTATAAAAGATTCAACATTATAATAATTTTTTGGTCGACCTATTAGTTCAGTTTGTTATAGCATCTTTGTCACAGATTTACAAATTATAGGTCGCCTATTAGCTCATTTAATTAGAGCATCGTACTAATGTGAAAGTCTCAGGTTTGGGATATGTATGGGTCAAATCCCATAAGTTATTTTTTTTACAAGACCAAATGGACATCGTAGAACTCACCCATCATTAATATAATTTATCATTTCTTAAAAAGAATCAAAATAATGGTAATAAACCTCAAATTTAAAAACCATGATTATTATATTTTAATAAATTATTTAAGGGTTTTATGTAAATTTTTTTGTAAACCTATAAAAGATTCGACATTATAGTAATCTTTTGGCAGACCTAGTAGCTTAGTTGGTCATAGTATCTATGTCATAAATTTAAAACTTGCCAGTGTCATGTTAGCTTAGTTGTTTATAGTATTGAGCTAATAATATGAAGATCACATGTTCGAGACTTACATGGGCTAAATTTTATTAATTATTTTTTCTTTTATAAGACCAAATGGACATCGTGGGACTCACCCATCATTAATACAATTATCATCATTTCTTAAAAAAAATAAAAATTAATGGTAACAAATCTCAAATCTAAAAACGATGATTATTATATTTTTAATAATTTATTTAAGAGGTTTATATAATTTTTTTTGTAGAACTATAAAAAATTCAACCTCATAATAATTTTTTGGCCAACCTATTAGCTTAGTTAGTTAGAGCATCTTTGTCACAGATTTAAAACTTGTAGGTGGCCGATTAGCTCAGTTATTTAGAGTATTGTTTTAATAATGCGAATGTCGTAAGTTTAAGACTTGCATGGGCCAAATCCTATAAATTAGTTTTTTTATAAGACCAAATGAACGTCATACGACTCACCCATCATTAATATAATTTATTATTTCTTAAAAAGAATCAAAATTAATGGTAACAAACCTCAAATCTAAAAACCACGTTTATTATATTTTAATAATTTATTTAAGGGTTTGATGTAATTTTTTTTGTAAAACTACAAAAGATTCCACTTCATAGTAATCTTTTGGCCAACCTAATAGCTAAGTTGGTTATTCTATCATGGTTATAAATTTGAGACTTGTAGGTGGCTTGTTAGCTTAATTGTTTAAAGTTCTGAGCTGATAATGCGAATGTCGTAAGTTCAAGACCTACATGGACCAAATCCTATTAATACTTTTTTCTTTTATAAGACCAAATGGAAATCGTAGGACTCACTCATCATTAATATAATTTTAATAATTTCTTAAAAAAGAATCAAAATTAATGGTAACAAATCTCAAATCTAAATACCATGATTATTATATTTTTAATAATTTATTTAAGGGGCTTATATAATTTCTTTTGTAGAACAATAAAAGATTTAACATCATGCATCTTTATCACATATTTAAAAATTCTAGATTGCTTATTAGCTTAGTTAGTTAGAGCATCATGTTAATAACATGAAGGTTGTAAGTTCAAAACTTGCATGAGCCAAATCCTATAAATTATTTATTTTTACAAGACCAAATAGACATCATGGGACTCACCTATCATTATACAATTTTAGTTATTTCTTAAAAAAATCAAAATTAATGGTGACAAATCTCAAATCTAAAAGCCATGATTAGTATATTTTTAATAATTTATTTAAAGGTTTCATATAATTTTTTTTATAAAACTATAAAAGATTCGATATTATAGTAATCTTTTGATCGACCTATTAGCTCAGTTGGTTACAAAATCTTCGTCGAAAATTTAAGATTTATTGGCTTATTAGTTTAGTTGGTTAGAGCGTTGTGCTAATAACATAAATGTTCTAGGTTCAAAACTTGCATGGCTTAAAATCATGAATTATTTATTTTTTACAAGACCAAATGGATATCATGGGGCTCACCTATCATTAATACAATTTGTCATTTCTTAAAAAGAATCAAAATTAATGGTAACAAACCTCAAATCGAAAAATCATGATTATTATATTTTAATAATTTATTTATAGGTTTTATATATTTTTTTATTATAAAACTATAAAAGATTCGATATCATAATAATCTTTTGACCGACCTATTAGCTCAGTTGGTTAGAACATCTTGATCACAAATTTGAGATTTATAAGTTGTGTATTAGCTTAATTGCTTTGAGTCATGAGCTAATAACATGAAGGTCCCAAGTTTGAGACCTACGTGAGCCAAATCGTGTTAATTATTTTTTCTTTCACAAGACCAACTGAACATTGTGCAACTCACATATCATTAATATAATTTTAATTATTTCTTAAAAAAGAATCAAAATTAATGGTAATAAACCTCAAATCTAAAAATCATGATTATTATATTTTTAATAATTTATTTAAAGGGTTTTTTTTGTTGTAGAACTATAAAAAATTCAACATCAGAATAATCTTTTGGCCAACCTATTAGCTCTGTTAGTTAGAGCATCTTGGTCACAAATTTAGAACTTGTAGGTGACCTATTAGATTAGTTGGTCACAAATTATTTCAGGTGTTATTTTGATCAATTTGTACATGAAATTTGTAATATATATGCAATTTTCTTATCAAATCTAAGAATGTGAAAAGATGAGCATCTTTTCCAACTTCCAGTTTGATCACGACTTCCAGAGAATCCTCGTCGAGGAAGATGCCAAAGCTCAATATAGTAATGAATTATGGAATGCTTCATCTGAAGCTGTAGAAAAGCTATTCTTAGAGACTTACCTATCGAGTTAATCTTTAGTCTTATTTATGCTACATTTTGATCAATATAATTCATCGAGCTATATGAGGCTTCATAATATCCATCTCTTTCCCTAATCAAACGCTAATTGCGATTTGGATATGCAACCTCACAGTTCCCATTTCTATAGGACTACACACTCTTCTCCCATGTTGGCTTGGAAGCTTCTGCCCGAACCCATGCACATCAAACTACCCGAAGAGGATACCTTTTCGACGTATGCATGCATGCATGCATCGCTTAAGAAGATGCCAATAACAGTTACGTAAAAGTGAGCCTCTCCCATGGCCATGCCCTAATCTCCTAACCGCCCAGTCGTCATGCTTCACTCCCAACATCTCTATAGATACCTCCTCCGAACCATAAACCTACTTCCATCCTGTTTTTGGTTTCTCCTCGTTCACCACCATGGGGAGAGGATTCTTGTTCGCTGCCTTTCTCGTTGCGGTAGCATTCTCCGGCTTGCCCTTCGTTGGGGATGACATCGCGTCGGAGGAGAAGCTCTTGGACTTGTACGAGAGGTGGCAGAGCCACCATGGCGTGTCACGCAGCGTCGACGAGAAGCGCATCCGCTTTGATGTTTTTAAAGAGAACGCTAACTACGTGTTCGCGTCCAACAAGAAAGCCAAGCCTTACAAGCTTAGCCTCAACAAGTTCGGCGATACGGCGAGGGAGGAGTTCAAGAGGACGTACGCAGGGACGAGGATTCGTCGCCGCAGCACTCTCAGAGGAAGCGCGAACCTCAAAGGGTACTTCTTATACAAGAACGTCACCAATGTAACTCCCACCGTCGACTGGAGGCAGAAGGGTGCCGTCACTGCTATCAAAGACCAAGGCAAATGCGGTGAGCTCAAAATATTTTATTTTTGTTGATGTGCTCGATCGAAATAAATGAAAATTTAGTATGAATTATTGCAGGAAGTTGCTGGGCCTTCTCGACAGTAGTTTCGGTGGAGGGAATAAACCAGATCAGAACCAACGAGCTTATCTCCTTGTCAGAGCAACAACTGGTGGATTGCGACACCAACACCAACAAAGGGTGCGATGGAGGTATGATGGATGATGCATTCTACTTCATCGAAAGAAATGGAGGGATCACAACAGAGGAAAACTATCCTTATGTAGCTCCACAAGAACAATGCAAAGTAAAAAGAGTTACATGTTAATTTGCTTAATTGTAGTCATTATCTTCTTCGTAAACTCTATACATATCATTGGTATTTATAGGAGAGATCTCCTGCGGTTGTGATAGATGGATATGAGGACGTTCCCGTCAACGACGAGGATGCGTTGCTGAGAGCAGCGGCGAACCAACCTGTATCAGTAGCAATCGAAGCAAGCGGTCAGGACTTCCAGTTCTACTCCGAGGTACGCACAACTCTCATCCATGCTTCTCTTTTGCTGTAAACAGGTTTCAAAGACAACACTTTTCTGCTGCTTTGGTTTAGGGTGTCTTCACAGTGAGCTGTGGAACAGAATTGGATCATGGAGTGGCCATCGTAGGCTATGGGACATCTAAGGATGGGATGAAGTACTGGATAGTGAAGAACTCATGGGGACCAGAGTGGAGCGAAGAGGGCTACGTGAGGATGCAGCGTGGGATCTGCCATGGCGATATCACACTTTATCATACATATCGTAAAAAGAGGCAAAACTTTTTAATTTGCTCAAAAGCAAGAAATGCTATCTTGCGATATCAAGAGAAGCAAAAGTGATATCTTGCTTATCTCAAGAAGCAAAACTTGCAACTTGCACATTGCAAAAGGAAGCAAGAATTGCTAGTTTGCACACTTCAACAAGAATGCTATCTTGCATTTGTTTTTGAAATATTGCTAGCTTGCATGATGATGTATGGAGAAAGAATTGCTAGAAACATAAAAATGCTAGCTTGCATGTTTTAAGTAGATGCAAAAACACACTATCTCGCATACACCAAAAGGTGTAAAAAGTTTGTGAAAAACTCACTAGCTTGCTTTATGTAACACTTGCTAGATTTTCTAGCTTACAAATTGCATGATGATAAAACTCAAAATTATGTTTATTATGCAATGACTTGAACTTGTATATTTCAAATACTTGAAAGTTATACTTCTCCTTTTTGTTGATGACAAAGGAGGAGAAGTATGACCATGTTATGCATGATGACGTGTTACAAATATTCATAATGAAATTTATAAAAACTTGAATTCAACTTGAATTCAAGGTTATATCAATATGGCATATTGATAGGGGGAGTTTGTTTAAATTCCGGGAGTTTGTTTTAACACTGTCATCAATTGGTTGTCATCATAAAAAAAGGAGCTTACAAATTGCATGATGATAAAACTCGAAATTATGTTTATTATGCAATGACTTGAACTTGTATATTTCAAACACTTGAAAGTTACACTTCTCCTTTTTGTTGATGACAAAGGGGGAGAAGTATGATCATGTTATGCATGATGACGTGTTACAAATATTCATGATGAAATTTACAAGGACTTGAATTTAAGGTTCTATCAATATGGCATATTGATAGAGGGAGTTTGTTTTAACTCCATCATATATTGATTGTCATCATTAAAAAGGGAAAGATTGTTGAATCTCATATTTTGATAATGAAACCAATTGATAAGTGTTAATGATTTGATCTGTGTTTTGAGTGATGCAGGATGCTTCGATCAGGGAGAGATAATTAAAGCAGGAAGAATCATATTGGGCTGGAGGAAAACATGCTAAAAGATTAGACGTCGGGCCGGAGGATCGGTCAACGTATCGATAGAATGCTTCGGGCCATAGTTTCGGGCATCGGGCCAAGAAGAGCGGACATTGTGCCAAGGATATCAGAGTTGCGAAGTCAACTGGCCAATTGAGCAATAGACCACAAAAGAGGACGATGCGCCGAATAATTGAACGAAGCGTCGATGGACCAATGACATGTCGGACAACATGATTTAAGCTTAGTAATAATTATCTAGATCAAAGTGTATTTTTACATATGCAGAATTAACTATGATAGCAAGGCATAAAGTAAAATAGAGTCCCGGAGTCAAGAACGCGATTTCGTTGGGAGTTCGAGAGTTCGTCGGAAGTCTAGACGTTCGTCGGAAGTTCTGCAGGAACCAATCGAGAAGTCTAAGAGCTTGCCGAAAGAAGCTCGTCGAAACTCACCAAGAATATCGTTGTGAAGTCCAGGAGCTTGCCGGAAGTCCGTTAGAACATTGTCAAGAGATCGTCGGAAGTTCGCCGGAAGATCACCGGAAGAAACCAAGACTTAGGGACTTGTTTAGCTTAAGTATGTCTTAGATTTCGTAGTTAGCATGTAATTGAGATTGGATTTGGGCCAACCTAATTAGGGACCAGTTGGGCCCATGTAAGAACTATGTTGGGCCCAATGAAAGGCCCAAACAATAACTCATGAGGTGACACCGTCATGACACAATCTCTAAGATTGTGTCAAGCGGTGGTACCACCCAGACACAGCTTCCGAGAGGTTGCCGGCGGTGGTACTGCCTAGCACAAGCGGTGATACCGCTCGAACCTAGGAAACCCGGGATAAGATGTTTTTAGGCTCCAAGTTTGCATCAACTTGAGGCCTATAAATACCCCTCTCATCCTTGGTTAATATACACAAGACTTGAGAGTAAAAATAGAAAGAAACACTGCTGCAATCTTGTGTAAACTCCTCTCAAAAGGTCTAAGTGTTAGAATAATTTGAGAGAGGAGTAAATGAGGGTGTAAGAGTTATCTCCTAAACCCAGTAAAAGGAGAAAGAGCTGTAAGAAGGAGGTTGATTTTCGCCTGTAAAGGAAGATCGATAGTGGATGCTAGTGGCCTCGACGGAAGAGGAATCGGTGGAGTGGATGTAGGTCACGACGACCGAACCATTATAAAATCGGCGTGTTCTTCTCTGGTTTATATTTCTATATTTAAGCAATTTACTTTACTGCAAACCTCTTAACTTGCTTTACATCCATTACGTATCTTTCGTATCCTTTCAAGCTATCTTTACGAAAACACTTTCAACTTAACATCTCTCTGAAATGATTTTCGTCAAAATCGAATTTCACCGGCACTAATTTTACGTGCAAAGACCGATTCACTTTTCTGATGAGTTCAACATATCAAATCTATTCCCTGCACCAAGAGATAATTACTGGAAGTTCTTGTTAGCAGTTTTTAATGCAGACAATTACAAGACCAAGTCTATCGTGCCGATTGGCATGTGTCAAAAGCAT